>NC_064284.1:17310026-17381284 GCF_019186545.1 Solanum stenotomum | reverse complement strand
TGTAGTCATTGTCATAAGCCTGGACACACTCGTGATATATGTTATATTTTACATGGTCCACAACCCAGTTATGATCCTATTGTTCTAAAGGAATATAATGAGTTCCTTCGAAATCGCGCAAGTAAACAGACATCTCCACCAGTAGCATATGGTGCTCAACCTAATCAACCATCCAATAATGCTTATATTGCTCGGACAGAATATGATGAGTTCCTTCAGTATCGTGCAAATAAGCAAACGTCTCCACAAGTAGTTTCGGTTGCACAACATGATGTCTCTGTTGCGGGTAATTCTTTTGCTTGTGTGTCGCAACCTAGTACTCTTGGAACATGGGTCATGGACACTGGGGCTTCTGATCATATCTCTGGTAATAAATCACTTTTATCCGATATTGTTTATTCACAATCTCTGCCAGCTATTACTTTAGCCAATGGGATCCAAACCAAACCAAAAGGGGTTGGAAAAGCCAAACCCCTATCTTCTGTCACCCTAGACTCTGTTCTTTATGTCCCTGGTTCTCCTTTTAATCTAGCATCTGTTAGTCGTTTGACGAAAGCCCTACATTGTAGCATAACTTTTTTAGATGATTTTATTCTCATGCAGGACCGCAGTACGGGACAAATGATTGGAACAGGACATGAATCACAAGGCCTTTACTATCTTACCTCTTCAAATTCCTTAGCAGCATACTCCGTTACTAGATCCCCAGATTTAATTCACAAACGTTTGGGACATCCGAGTCTATCCAAACTGCAAAAGATGGTGCCTAGTTTGTCTAGTTTATCCACATTAGATTGTGAGTCGTGTCAACTTGGGAAACACACTCGCGCTACGTTTTCTCGTAGTACTGAGGGTCGTTCAGAGTCTATTTTTTCATTAGTTCATTCTGATATTTGGGGTCCTAGTAAAGTCAGTTCCACCTTAGGATTTCGTTATTTTGTTAGTTTCATTGATGATTATTCAAAATGTACTTGGGTTTTCTTAATGAAAGATCGTTCTGAGTTATTTTCTATTTTCAAAAGTTTCTTTGCTGAAATACAAAATCAGTTTGGTGTTTCTATTCGTACTTTTCGTAGTGATAATGCCTTAGAATACTTATCCTCCCAATTTCAGGAGTTTATGACTCACCAAGGCATTATTCACCAGACTACTTGTCCATACACCCCTCAACAAAATGGTGTAGCTGAAAGAAAAAATCGGCATCTTATTGAGACCTCTCGTACTCTTCTCCTTGAATCCAATGTTCCACTGTGTTTTTGGGGAGATGCAGTTCTTACGTCTTGTTATTTGATAAATAGAATGCCCTCTTCTTCTATTCAGAATCAGGTTCCCCATTCCATACTGTTTCCTCAGTCACATCTCTATCCTATCCCTCCTCGTGTCTTTGGGAGCACATGCTTTGTTCATAACTTAGCCCCAGGAAAAGATAAATTAGCTCCTCGTGCCCTCAAATGTGTCTTTCTTGGTTACTCTCGAGTCCAAAAAGGGTATCGTTGTTATTCACATGATCTTCATCGATACCTTATGTCCGCTGATGTTACATTTTTTGAGTCTCAGCCTTACTATACATCTTCTGATCATCCCGATGTCTCTATGGTCTTACCCATACCTCAGGTTTTACCTGTGCCAACCTTTGAGGAATCTACGGTTACTTCTACATCTCCAGTTGTAGTGCCACCACTACTAACTTATCATCGCCGTCCACGTCCAACCCTAGTCCCAGATGATTCATGTCATGCGCCAGACCCTGCTCCTACTGCGGACTTGCCTCCTCCTAGCCAACCGCTTGCACTTCAAAAAGGTATACGATCCACTCGAAATACTAACCCACATTATACCTTCTTAAGTTATCATCGTCTATCATCACCCCATTATGCATTTGTGTCGTCTTTGTCCTCTATTTCCATTCCTAAGACTACAGGTGAAGCACTTTCTCATTCTGGATGGAGGCAGGCTATGGTTGATGAGATGTCTGCTTTACATAAGAGTGGTACTTGGGAGTGTCTCCCTTCCTGCAGGTAAATCTACTGTTGGTTGTCGTTGGGTTTATGCAGTCAAAATTGGTCCAGACGGTCAGGTTGATCGACTTAAGGCTCGCCTTATTGCCAAAGGGTATACTCAGATATTTGGGCTAGATTATAGTGACACTTTCGCTCCTGTGGCTAAAATTGCATCTGTTCGTCTTTTTCTATCTATGGCTGCCGTTCGTCATTGCCCTCTTCATCAGTTGGACATTAAGAATGTTTTTCTGCATGGTGATCTTTAGGAAGAAGACTATATGGAGCAACCACCTAGTTTTGTTGCTCAGGGGGAGTCTAGTAGCCTTGTATGTCGATTGCGCAGGTCACTCTATGGTCTAAAACAGTCTCCTCGAGCTTGGTTCGGGAAGTTTAGCACAGTAATTCAGGAGTTTGGCATGACTCGTAGTGGAGCTGATCACTCTGTGTTTTATCGGCATTCTGCACCAAGTCGATGTATCTATTTGGCTGTTTACGTTGATGATATTGTTATCACCGGTAATGATCAAGATGGTATCACCGAGTTGAAGCAACATCTCTTTAAGCACTTCCAAACTAAAGACCTTGGCAGATTGAAGTATTTTCTAGGTATTGAGGTTGCTCAGTCTAGATCAGGTATTGTTATTTCTCAACGCAAGTATGCCTTAGATATTCTTGAGGAGACAGGAATGATGGGATGTAGACCTGTTGACACTCCTATGGATCCGAATGTTAAACTCCTTCCAGGACAGGGTGAGCCACTTAGTAATCCTGAAAGGTATAGACGACTTGTTGGAAAGTTGAATTATCTCACAGTGACTAGACCTGACATCTCTTTTCCTGTGAGTGTTGTAAGTCAGTTTATGACTTCCCCTTGTGATAGTCATTGGGAAGCAGTTGTTCGTATTNTTTGAGATACAGCTGTTCAGGTTTTGGTGATCTTAGTAGCTTGTGTATAACAGCAGCTGCACTGTCCGCCTTTCCTTCAATCTTCTCCATAATCACGTCTTTATCATAGCCCAAGTCGTGAAAAGAATCAAGACCAATAAAAGCTGCATCCATGACCATTTCATGTTACAATTTCTAAGATGCATTTAATATGTCTAAAAAGAATTTAAGACAGTCTGTTGCTAATTAGGTATCACTATTCAACAAGTAACCACATGATCTCTTTCAATTTAACAGATTGTGAAATTGCAAGACTAGTTATAGCACCAGGAACAGAAAGTAAGGAGAAGTTCGGGGAGAACTCCAGAGACATAAGGAGCAGAAAAGAAATGTCAGGACTACATTTAAACCATCCAAACTGAAGTAACAGAAACTTGCAAGAGTTGCACCATCATCAATTTTTTCTTTTTTCTTTCATTGACCCTCTTCTTAAAATAAGTTAATAACTAGTTTTTCTCCTTGAAAATTGAAACATTGACTTGAAATTGCCAGAGAGATGACAACATGGACCTGGTGCCAGCAATCAATATTCCTACTCTTTGGTTCACTTCTTTCACTCACATTCACACTACGCAATCCTATAGCCATAATAATTACGCAGAGTTAAATCAGAAAAAAAAAACACTACTTCAAATACCTCACCTCTATTAGCCACTTCAAAGGCTTACCTTATAAATGAATAAACTTCCTTTCTGGTATTTGTCTTATTTCTTATACAATTATAGACAGTCTGTGTTTAGTCCAGAAGATAGTTTAAAAGAAATGCAGCCTTCTCTGTAAAATCTAAAAGGTTAAGTTCTACAAATTATACACATGTTGCTCTAGAAACTGGCAAGAGATCACAGAAAAACCTTCAAATGATGATCAAATCAGGATGATTCAGCATTTATCAGAAATCCCCGATATATTATAGAGTATTCTTTTGAAAATTAATGCAGAACTTTGATCATACATAAAATAAAGAAGACAATGTGTAAGAACAAGAGCATCTACAATGTCAACATGCTATGAAACTTCCCACTTCAATTATCGTTTTCAATAATCAGTTGCAAAAAGAAAAAACAATATTGAAATCTTTTAAATTACACTTTATGGAAAGTCACAGTCAGTTTAATAGATTTTTCGGTGAATATTTGACAGTGCTGCATTAACACCATATTAATTTGTAGAGACAAAGAGAAAGCAAGCAAATATAGCAGAATATATAACAGATATGCAATCTCCGCAAATAGTAATCTTTAGGTTACAAGGTTCAAGATCATGATTCAAAGAAGAAGTTACCACTGCCTTTTGCATGCGTCCCTGGAATTTGAAAAATATTAAACATAAAGAAGAGATAATAAGTTAAGAGATGGTTACATGTCAAGATATCTCTAATTAACACGTTTAGATCGTGGCATCTAATGCAAACATGCCAAGCAGTTGGTTTGAAATAGGCATGGTTCATGATGCACATAACATTGTTTTTTGATTTCATGTGCCAGTTGAAAAATTTCCGGACTACATAAAGCCAAACCACTGCAGCAACACAGTAGCATGACAGAATCTTGATAACTATTATAGAAAGCTGAAGGCATGAGGTGTAGACAGTAATGTAGCATACACGCATCAGATGAATTAATACCTCCCAAGTTGGACATCTCAAGCTCAATATTTGATTGCTTAATATTAAGTGACTCCACATTTGCATCGCATTGTCTGATGCATAGCCCATATCTGCAAATATCATCCCCAAGTTTCTGTCGAGAAACACACTCAAGTTTAGTGACAGTCTACATAGCAGTAAATGCAGCAATGAGAGATAGCGAATAAGCCAAAAAAGAAAGATAGATATGTGTCATTCATGCAGGACCTGCTGCTACTTCTAGTCCTTCTATTACTAATATTACTACATCAACTACTACTACTACTACGTGGAACAAAAGCCAAAGACACTTATAGCACTTGGAGACATACATTAAAATGATCGGCCAGATCCATCAAAAGATGTGTTCCAACCTTCACACATTCAAAAAAAGACCATTCTTCCCTCCACCAAAGAAAAGAATATTAATGGTCTTGTGAGACTATCATTTTGATACAAAAACACATACCTGTAGTCTGTCTTTCAGATCCATGGAAGCACATGAATCGTTGAAGATCATTATTCTTCCATCAAAGGTGTTATGACACACCGTCTCTGGCCCTTTACCATTTGAATCCTCAAGAAGCAGAATCTCTTTCTTGGGACTTCTAGGTTGGGTAAGTTCATGTGTACGGATTACAGTTTTCTCAACATGCACCTGCAGATAGAAGTATGAGGCCGTGATACCAGAAAAATAAAAAGGTAAGTCACCTAGAATACAACCTCTATGCTTGTCTGCAGCTCGTGGAAACGAGAGTGACTGGCTACAAAGCAGAAAAACCCTTCGTTATCTGGAAGAGGGATAGAGCGGACAATGCAGCGTCCACGATGGAAGCTGTATCTTACATTGTCTTCTTCCCTCAATGAGTCCTGCCTTATCAGAAGGGTATGAGAGTGGCCATCTTCCACTTCACTATCGATATCTTCATCCACTTCACCAGCAGAATTTATAACCTCAAAAACAACATCTTCCAAATGAGAACCAGCAGCACAAACTTCAGGTACCTGATGTAGGTTGGGTGCACTTTAATTATTAAACCATTTTATCATTACCATAACAAACAAACAGTTCTCTATCCCATAATTTTTGTCCATCTTTGAGACTTCAAATTCTTAAAGAGACATGATTCAAAATGTCAAGAAACTGAAAAGCCAAGTAATTTCCAGTTTCAAAGATTGAGAAATTAAATGTTATTGGCTCCACTCTTCTGTATGTTAAGGGAAATGCAAGAAAGCAAAAAACTCGTGCAAAGTTTGTGACACAGAGAAGTTGAACTATTGGCAAAACATATAGGATATGAGGAGGAGTATTGACAAACCTTGGATGCAACTCGCAACGATCTCCTATCAGTTTGGAACTCTTTCTTGAAAACTACTTCATCGCCAGACAAAACAGAAAGGGAAACTGTGGATAGAAAATATAGGTTAAAAGACTGGGGACCATATTATCTAGATATTCTTCAAACACCACTTTCTCCACTCTTTCATTGCCCACCAAAATAAAGGGCCTTAACACAGATATGGAAAAAACAAGTTGTGGTCTTGTGGATACTTATTGGTAACTCCATCTTTGTTCTGCAAAGTACATAATTCAAGAGGTTTAAAAGTCGATAAAAAAAAGTTATTGGTTAAAGGGCAGGGGACCATATGATCTAGCTATTCTTCACACACCACTTTCTCCACAACATCACTGCCACCAATACAGAGAGACCTTAATACAGCTATGGAAAAAAAAAAATACTAAAGTGGATCCTTAATGAGAGCTCCCTGTTGGTTCTGCAAAGTACATAATTCAAAAGGATTAAAGGTCTTCCTTTTCAAAGGTTATTCCCAAAACACATTGGCTATTGTCTCCTTGTAAGTTCTTGGGCAATCTCCACCCTCATGAGATCTATTTTTAGGGTAGAGGCCCAAGGTCCAATTTCTTAACATGGAAACAGAGCCACACTATGTTGTCCATGCTCGATTTCCAGCCGCCAGTGTGTGTATGTGTTAAGTGTCCTAAATTGGTAGAGAAAATGAGTTGTTGTTTCTTTCTATGATCTTGGATAATCCTCACCTCATGGCCTAGTTTTTGGGATTGAGTTAGACCCAATGTCAATTTTAACAGTTCCACTAAGAAGTTCCAGTCAGTATAGACAACTGGAGTTACTGCAGAAGCNACCAATACAGAGAGACCTTAATACAGCTATGGAAAAAAAAAATACTAAAGTGGATCCTTAATGATAGCTCCCTGTTGGTTCTGCAAAGTACATAATTCAAAAGGATTAAAGGTCTTCCTTTTCAAAGGTTATTCCCAAAACACATTGGCTATTGTCTCCTTGTAAGTTCTTGGGCAATCTCCACCCTCATGAGATCTATTTTTAGGGTAGAGGCCCAAGGTCCAATTTCTTAACATGGAAACAGAGCCACGCTATGTTGTCCATGCTTGATTTCCAGCCGCCAGTGTGTGTATGTGTTAAGTGTCCTAAATTGGTAGAGAAAATGAGTTGTTGTTTCTTTCTATGATCTTGGATAATCCTCACCTCATGGCCTAGTTTTTGGGATTGAGTTAGACCCAATGTCAATTTTAACAGTTCCACTAAGAAGTTCCAGTCAGTATAGACAACTGGAGTTACTGCAGAAGCAAGGTTACCAGCACTCAGCACATTGCTATGCAGTAATACTGTTAGCCTGATATACTTTATGCCACCACAAAAAAGTTATGCAGAAGATGAATCTTTGTACATGACAGTAGATAATAAACACAAAACCTTTATTACTGCAACATTGACGTATGTTGAAGTACATACCAAGTTTACCATACCCTGCTGTTACTTTCAAGGTTCCACTAAGGTTTACACACCCATGATCATCAACCTACATCACGAAATCTAATGAATGTAAACAACTTGAAAGTTGAAAATAGCAAAATAATATGGAAATAAACAAGTTTAAAAGACCTTAGACATCAAAAATCAATTGGCATGAACCAAGCCACCAACCCAAATAAAGGGGCATTAACTAATCCACGTGACTCAAGGTGTAATATTTAAAATCTTTTGTGCGTCTATGTGCAAACGAACAAGTATACAAGTTACATAGCACAATAGATGGTACAGCTAGAATAATTCCTAATTGGCTCAGACCTCTTTGAAGATATCTACTTTTTTAATTTTAGCTAAGCCCCAAAAATAAATTTATAAAGGAACCATACCAAACCCAATAACACCTTGATTGGTCTTAAACCAATTATATTGTGATAGGTCAAACTTGAAAAGAGTGATTCCCGATTTTTGGACTTTTTTTGACAAAAAAGTTGAATACATTAGTCATCTTCAAACAATAAACATTTCTCTCCAAGTATCATCATATAAGGTCCCCGCTTATCAATGGGCATTTGAACATTGATAAGTTACGAAGTGAGACCATGGTCTCCAATGAAATTTGTCTGGCAATGATTAAACTAATTAAAGCATAAATTAGGAAGAGAACATTATGCTTATCATCTGTAGTTTTATTTCTTAATACATCTGAATTTTTGAAACTTCTTGTCAGCTCAGAAGTATGAGACACTTTGAAATGACCCCAAAACACAAATCTCGATGTACATAATCAGATCGAACAAGTCAAATAGGAAAGGCAATATTTCTCACTCTTCAAATTGCTAAAAAGATGGTAATAAATGAAGAAAAGAAAGTGTAGACTATCTTCTTAAATGTGATTTTCCCTCTAACAAACTAGAACAATGGATGTGACAACCCAAAAGAAAAAGAAAACCACCTTATAAAAAGAATCTCCTTTATCTAGTAAATGTAATCCTTCCAGCGTCAGCTTGATGTGCTCATCTTTTCTCATATGGTTACCATATTTGTCAAATGTCTGTATCAAATAAAATAAAATAATAATATACAACAAGACAAAATGCAAGCAAAGAAAAAGAGCTACCAGGAAAGCCTACTGGAGCTACATACACTAATAAACCAGAAAACAAGAATAAACAAGTGGGACATGCGAGATTTTTTCCCTTCAGAAAAGAAGTGAACAAGATATTATTGATTATCAAGCAGCTGTTAAGTTAGCTATTGTTGCTGTCAGCAGCAACAAGCATATGGTCTTTTTCATATCGTACACAGTCATTGATTGATTCTTGTGATGCAAGATTGCCATTGTTCCGATCAACATTGATGTATAATTAAGAAAACATGCAGTATGCTGATGCAAAATGATACAATTGGTTGATTTGTACAGATTTGCTTAGAGAATCGCACTTTATAAACTCTGTCAAGGAAGACAAACAGGCAAGTAATAAGCAAGATAATTAAGACGGCCACACTGATTCCAGTGAGCAGAAGACTAAGTTCAAAACCGAACTGATCAATCCTATTCTTGTGAGATCCTTTACCATTTTCAGGTCCCATTAGTTTCGGTTAATATCAATCCTGTAGTAATTATTAGAGGATATAGCAATGCTCATTGACAAACATATGGGACACTATAATACGTAGATTAAAATCAAGGATTACTGTATGTACATTTCATGGGAAAAAAGGAAGACTGTATTGACCTTTCAGGGAAAAAAGTAAGGGTGACTATATAATGCACTATCAAGGAATGCTTACCGGTCACAATGAACTTATGTCAAACTGTCATACAGGGAAGCAAAAAGTGGAGTCACTAGAGCTTGCTTCGAGCAGCTTTGGTCCACATGTGGTTGCTTTTTGTGTTAAACCACTACCACAAATATCATATCCTTTAAAGAAGGAGAAAGGAATTTGCACTCTTCATTTAAACTCAACACAGAGATGCAACATAAAAGTAATCATCATATTATACTTCTCATCAAAACCTTAAAAACAGGCACTAGGTTTATTCCATCATAACTCTTTTGCAATATTCAACATTCTCCAAGATGATTGGACCACCAAAGACATCAAAAAATCCAATCTTCTGGTACTAGCTTTGTCTTCTTTGGCTTCCTGATTTTACTATCCTATACCAGACCTTTATTTTCTAAAAATAAATTGCATATTGTACATCTTTTTTTAAATGGTACCCTCTTTTCTCTCTATTCCAAAAAAAATCTAATAATACACTTGCGAAAAAAATTCTGTTATTATACTTCTCGAGGACACAAAACGATACTGTAGTTAACAGTGCTTTTCACAATTTCAAGCATGAAAGGATTTTAAAGAACTATTCACTGGAACATAGATCTGTGTCTTGATAGAAATGATGAAATTTGCTTCATGTGACACTCGAATACACCTTATGGTGATAGTAAGATATTGAATTAAAATATAATTAAACAGACCTCAAGAGCAAGCTCCTTAAGTACCATCCCAGGAACCAATTTCTTGCCAAAATCTACAGGACGCAGAAGGATACGTTGCAATGGTCCTGGAATAACTGTGAACGGAGGGAAAATAAATAAGAAATAACAGAATGTTATATATCCCAAATAATGGACAACAAGATAGGATTAACTACCTGCACATGGAATAGCTACAAAAAATGGATCCTCCTTTGAATTTATATGTAATGTAGCTTTATAACTTGGTCGAATCATATCCAAATCACTACTTTCAATGGTTACATTCTGTAGAGTGGAAATTTTTGACACAATTATTCATTCAAGAAGATTTGTTAGGTGTATTGAAGAGGACACGAAGCAGGAACATAAAACGTCACCTTAAACTTCATGGTATATCTGTCATGTGTAATACATTGGTCATAACTGCATTCGGATGAAATAGCTCTGCCGCCAGAACTTAACTTCATCTCTATCTCTGTCTGCGACTTGAATGGTATACGATTGCAGAATCTATCACAACAAGCAACACTGAAAACCTCTGGAAAACAAGAACCAACCCTGCCAAAGATACACATTTGGACAAAATCAAACATAACTTTGACAAGAAGGAGCAAGACTTGCTTATAAACAGGTGAAAGAAATAGTCAGCTTGTCCGAGAAAAAACCAGATGCTGATTCTCAATTTCTAATAAATAAGATACTTAAGGTAAATGGAGGTTCTCTCTCTTTCTTTTGTCTTTTATATACAGATCTGTACACATCTTATGTGTATATATGAACACTCTCTCTCTCTCTCTTCCACTGCACCGACGTCCTGCTTCTTCTTCTTCGTCACCAATCAGCGCCGGTCAGCGAAGCTCCGATCAGCAAGCAGCCGCCAAAACCAGCCGGCAACCGGGCGCCGGCCAGAAGGCATCACGAGGACCAGTTCCGATCGGCGAGCTTCGAGCTCCTTTCTTCTGTTCGCCGTTGCTCCGGTGAGGACGAAAACAACTAACAGGACCTCCAGCTGCCCTGAACAGCGACCGGCGAGCAGCCAACTCCGGCGAAGGCAAGGCATCCACCGGCGAGACTGACCAGATCTGGCCGGAAAAGCCCAAAGACCACCGGAATCCNTCTCGCTTGTTCTTGGTTTTGATGTACTTGAGCTGAGGGTCTCTCGGAAACAGCCTCTCTACCTCTACGAGGTAGTGGCAGGGTCTGCGTACACTCCACCCTCCCCAGACCCCACCTAGTGGGATTTCACTGGGTATGTTGTTGTTGTTGTAAGGTAAATGGAGAAAGAAATAAATGTTGCACGAAGCTCTTAAGTCGTGCTGAATAATTGGTGTACAAGTTTATCCAAAATAGCTTCACAAACATTAGAAGGAGGCATAATTAAGAAAACAGCTCAAACATCCTGCTGATGATTATGAAACTACTTTGTGATTTAACTATGACACGATTAGTTTCTATTTCCTATACATCTCACAGCTTGATAAAGTTCTTAATGGACTAAATGAAAATCGATTAATTCATAGACTGAATGCATAACAATTAAGAGAAATGAGCATTCAATATTGTTGAAATCCTAAAATTTAACAAAAGTCTCTTCTCTTACAGCTAAAACAATATATGAAGCAATTCAGAAATTCAGTATATAAAGAGGTCTTGAGTTCTAATCTCACTACCAACCATCAAGAAAAATATTTCTATGTGCTTAGCCCAAGGAAAAGAATCAGCCAAACAAGCATGTTGAAGAACTAAAATAAACAAATAAAAGAGACATATCTTTTTACCTCTCTTTTGCTTTTATCAGTCTAGACATTTCTCTGTTTACAGAAAATAGCATATTTTGTTGATTTAATGCAGGGTGACTAATTACTTTCTCTGTCCTTCAGATGATGTTTCCTTATAATTTCAAGCTTAAGAATTGTATGAAAATAAAGAACATCAAAGATATCTCATGTACATATGACAATCTTATGACTCGGTGATGGACATTTTTTCATTTTGCACAACTTATATAAGAAGTTCATTTAGACTTGAGAGCCCCACCTTACACTGTGTGTACTCTTCCCATCACTTACAAGTTCCCAACTAGCAGCCTCAGACAATGCTTTCACGCGCACTTCTTTTACAGAAATTGTACGACTTTCTATCTGAAAAGAAGAGATCCAACCGCAAGGAAAATCAAGTGAAATACATTATTCCGTATATATTAAAATGGAGATATGCAGATCATATAACTTACAAGAGAAAATCGAAATAGATAAATGCCTGCTTTCTGAAAAAGATTTGGTGACTTCTTCTTCAGGGGGAATATATATAAACCATGAAATCCTTTAAGCGATGAAGGATTCAATTGCCCAGAGTAAATATGTCGTTCTTTCTCATTCTCATCTGCTTTAAATTTTATCTCTAGAGTCATCTCAAAATTTTCTTTCATGATGTATTTCTGATCCAGATTTTTGGATGCAGTAACAGAACTAAAAGAAGCAGGACGAACAACTGCAGTAATCTCCTCTGGAGGTTCATGTCCAGCATCAACATCCTGAGGTAGCGCCTGCCATTGCAACCAAATGAAGCAATTCAATAAAAACATATTAATATGTGGTACAATCTAAGATCATACACAGCTGAAATTTGATCAATTTCGAAGATATTCAAAGCATTAAGCACAGGAAACTTAGAAGGAAATGGAGAAACATGCTCCACTTGATACACACGCACAACAATTTCTACTAGGCTGAATAAGATGAAACCCTGTAGACCTGTTCAGGTTAATTTCGATAAGTGAAAAGACTACATAATCTGACTTGGATCCCAAGTAGATGTAGTAAACGAATCTATAGAGTACGATAAACGAAAATTAGCAACTAATCAGAGGATCACCTATGTCAGTTGGTACTTTATGTGCAAACGATCGGGAGAGGATGTGGATCACCTTTGATTACATTGTCAGGTTGCTTCAAGGTTATAGTGGGTGATTCTTAGATGGGTTGGACAACTGTGGATTATGCTGGGGACAATAAAGGACGCTTTGTTCAGTGGGACATTGTATTAGCTTTCATGTGGGTAGTGAGGAGAGAAAGAAAAAGAAGAGATTTTGAAGGAATTGAACATGAATTTGTACATGAATAATAGCCCTCATTTCTTTTTTGGTGCATACATGAGATTCCCATCTGTACAATGATTGGATGTCTATTGTAGAGAACAATTTATTTTTGTAGGTTCCTTTTTTGGTTGGTATATATCTTATATACAAGAGTTTGTAGCTTTTATTAATGAAATTAGTCCTTGATTTTCAAAAAAAAGGACGAAAAATAAACAAGTGGTTAGAAGAAGCAAGCTGTTTTGTTAACTAACCCCCTTAATGTCCAATTCCTGACATTGCTCGGCATCCAATATATCAATTGATGATGGAGTGGTTTTCTCTTGGTGTTTCAAAATTTGGTTCTCCCAATCTGTATTATCAACAGCTAAGCACTGCAAAAGATGACATTAATTCTTCAGGAAAGATGGACTTGTAGAGAGAAAGAAAGAGAGAGAGAGAAAGAGAAACATAATTGAGCAACAGAAAATATGATAACCTTTCCAGCGTCAATCACACTAATCGGCAAAGATTTTGAATCACGGATTTCAAAGCAAGCACATCCTTTATCAAATGTGAGGCGACAACCACTCTCAGCAGGGACATGTAATGGCCTGTAAATGACATGGTAAAGACAATTTTTAAGGTAACACTGGTTGAAGGAGGGAAACACACCATGAAAAGTAGTGGTATCAGGTATGAAATATAAGGAGTGAATTGCAAACCTGCAGATGATTCGAGCCTCCCCTGAAACATATTGAGAAAAATGTTACAACACCAAGCCAATGTCAACAGATAGTACCAGTAGAAACTAAGCTAGCGTTTGGGCATAGATTTCCAAATATTTTTGACAAATATTATTTGGGTGAAATTTGGATGAAATCTCACCATGTGTTTGGCCGTAGTATTTGGGAAACATATTTCATTTTTTTTAAGAAATATGATTTATACCCACAAGTTTTACAACCCATCATCACTTCCACAACAAATCTATTGGATCTTCGTTGCAACAAATAACAAGTAGTGTCCGTGACATTGAAGGAATGCGGTAGTTCAGAAAGTGCAATAAGCATCATTCCATAAATTGTGCAGTAGACAAAGCACATGACTTTGTTAACCTGAATCGATTGTTCATCTTTCCATCACTGCTTTGGTGTTTACGTAGAAAATTATGTAATACAACACAAACAACTACTGTAGAGGATGTTTTTGTAAAAGATAAAAGTTTGGTGTAGAATTTGAATTTTTAAAAGCTCCCAAATAATGAGATTTAGCCCAAACACTAGTTTTTTCTAGTATTTGAGAATTTGGGTTATTTGCCAAAAATATTTGTCAAATAATGACAAATAGTATGGACAAACACTATTTGTCAAATTCTACTTGGAAAATCTATGGCCAANTTCCACAACAAATCATTTGGATCTTCGTTGCAACAAATAACAAGTAGTGTCCATGACATTGAAGGAATGTGGTAGTTCGGAAAGTGCAATAAGCATCATTCCATATATCGTGCAGTGGACGAAGCACCTGAATCGATTGTTCATCATTTCATCACTGCTTTGGTGTTTACGTAGAAAATTATGTAATACAACGCAAACAACTACTGTAGAGGATGGTTTTGTAAAAGATAAAAGTTTGGTGTAGAATTTGAATTTTTAAAAGCTCCCAAATAATGAGATTTAGCCCAAACACTAGTTTTTTCTAGTATTTGAGAATTTGGGTTATTTGCCAAAAATATTTGTCAAATAATGACAAATAGTATGGACAAACACTATTTGTCAAATTTTACTTGGAAAATCTATGGCCAAACAGGTCCTAATTACCAACCCACAGGATTAAGCATACAAAAGGGCATGCTTCATGAACCATATAAAACTTACCGCCTGAGTCCCCCTGCCATCCTTCAAGGATAATAAATTCCAATGTGGCGAAAATGTTGTTCTTATGGAAACCCCTACAAGCTCCCTTCAAAATTTTAATCTTTTGCCCTGCTTTCCAAGTTATGCCTTTCCTCTGGAAAGCCTTATGAATTCTTAGAACTAAAAGACAAAAACAGGGAAACAACAATGAGTATCAATTGTAACTGAATCACAATCTTATATAAGGTTGTAAGAATTTATCATAAGGTTCCCTATTTTGTTTTTCAATCTATACCATCTGCAGAAACGCCAAGCTCTTTCTTGTGTGAAGGGCCAATTACAAAAGTAGGTTGATCCTCTCCACAGTCAATCTCCTCGTCATAGCGATCATGCATCTGAAACAGCCAGTCCTGATATAGCTTCTCCAATTGCAAGAGAGATAACTTCTTCCCATCTTTGGATATCTCAATAGAAACATCTAAAAAGGATTTGAAACATAAAGGACAGAAACCTCATTGCATAATTGTGGGATATCATTTCAACAGTGCGCAACAAACCATAAGTCATTACCATTCTCTTTATCCGAAGGCTTGTTGCCAAAGTTCCTTAATGCAATGGTGCAAGGATGGTGATGTGCTAAGTCAGTCTGGTAAAATGCATAGAGAAGATTTCATCAGATAAAAAAATATATATGGTTGTCCGCAAGGTTGTCCTAGATAAATAGAAGTAGGTGAACGAGCAACAATACCAAATGCACGTTGAGTATGAACTTGATAATTTCTGGTGGTGTTAAAAAAATCAGACCAAAGATGTTGGGAATAGAAAAAATTTGACTTCCTAAGGAACTATTACTTGCATATTTTGAATTCTCTAGTCTACAGAACAAGTATTTCTACTGTTTTCCACATAGTTAGTTCCTCCCTTGATATATAGACATGTATATAAATATTCTCATTTTGAGTTCCAGGAAGTGAGTTTCTGTTTGTACACGTGCAATAAAATCCTCAGTCAAGTCGTCAGAATGCATTTAAGAAAGTTGTCTTGTACCTTTGACGGTGTTGGGTTGAAACCAGCATCGGTTTCTGCAAGCAGAATATTGCTCTGTGATGCTTGGAAAAATGACAAAGCAATTGCTTATTCATTAATAAGAGAGCACTTGTTTGGTACAAATGGTTTTATACCTATGAAGCATTTTACTCTAAAGCAGCATCTCTTCAGGACTTCAGCCCTATCACTTTTTCTTAGCTTTGGTTCCATAAAGGGAAGCCAAGACTGAAAGAAACAAAGCAGAAAATATAGTTGACATTTTTTAAGCTTGAGGGCATAATAAAAATAAGGAGAAAAAGTTAAAGATTGGGCAACAAGACAAAGGCAAGTGGTTCATATAGAATAACACAATATACACTGATTCTAGTAAATGACATAAATATAGGCACACATGTTCTTTCTTTCAAAAGTTGGAGAAATATTATCATGAAGGTATTCTTTGGCAGACTGTGTAGTGACGGAATACAAGACTGGCGAATTATAATTTGTAAAGTATGAATAACAGAAAGATTCTGATCTTACCCAACGAGCATCTGGAAGTAGACGACCCAACCGACGGACAGAAACATGGCTGAAAGTTTCAAAATTCTCGGTAATTCCATACCCATCTGCCTCTAGGTTTTCCAATATCACCTCAATACTCTCTTTACCCTGCAATCAAAAGCATGCAACATCCTTCAAAATGTTTCAAGAGCAGGCTCTTCTTTTTCTTATAAAGTGTAGTATCTGTATGACATCAAAAAGAAATTTCAAGGTTCAATGACACATAACAGAACTATACAATATAGTTTTACCTGCACCATCGGAAAATAAACACACCTCAGGCGAGCATGTGCTTCGAAGGAAGATTTTGTTCCTGAGAAAATTTATCTCAGACTATATAATGCACTATGATAACAGGATTTGAGAAAAATACTTGACAGGTGTTTGTCGTGACAAATGATGCACATGTTACCTGAACCAACTTTCAAACCATTGCTATCCTTTACATGAAAGCTAAGTTGCATTACAAACTCTGGACCATTGCAGGACAGTAAGTTTGTGGTTGCCACCTCTCCACCTTCAATTTCAGCTAAATTAGTGCCATTGACCTGCGAATTTGCATAAGCGGAAAAATCTGCTTAAAAAGAAAGAGATTGTCTACTAGAACAATAATTGGCAAAGGGTACTCTGATTGAGATTTCCCCAAAAATATTAGAATTTGCTTTAATAAAATTGGTAAAAGAAGCTCTGATTGAGATTTCCAAGAGATTTGACCAGCATACCACTTATTTTGTGGTGATAAGAAAACAAACAATTCATAAGTTATGACAGAAACATAAATAGTAGCTAAAAATTCTCACTCAAATGATCGTTTTCCTATTTATATGATCAGTAAAGCTTATCTCTAAGACTCCATGAAAAAGGACCAGGGGCAACTCTTATTGAAATTCATTGAATATTAAAAAAAAGAGAACAGCTACAAGCATCAGTTAGAAAGAAAACAACTAGGAAATGCCACATCTGCTTAGACAACTAATTATGTAACAGACAGAATTGAATTTCTTACCAGAAAAAGATCCTTAAGAAATTAGGTATTGATTTCCTTTCCTTTTTAGAACATGTATCACATAGTTATTTAAACATCAATAGCTCAAGTTGGGTTCTCTCTCAAACTCTCTTCTTTCTCACAGAATAATGGACGAAATGAGGAACAAAGCAGTAAGATAATGGAAAGAACAGGTACTGAGGAAGAGGATCAACTTGGCCAACGTAATTCACAAGTAACAAGATTGGTTCACGACATGCAAGATCAACACACAACCAAAATACCAAATGATAATGTGGCATGCCAACATAAGAGGTCATGATGAAAAATAAATTCCACATTGGAAGACATTTACACTACAGCTCATTTTTCAACTTTCAGAAAAGACCCGAAAAAGAAACCCTCAACAAGATATAGACATTAACAATGCCAGAAAAAGGTGATGTTTAAGTTGAGGAGTGTAAAAACACATCCATTGAGGAACTCGATGTGATGAATTATAGGAAAAAGAAGCTCCACATTAATTTTAAAGATGAGACGTAGTTCGATGCAATCATGTATGTAATAGGTATACTAAAGTCCAAGGGGAGATTTAAGGTGATTCTCAACAAATAGCAATTAATCATCTGATACTGATTGGTTCCTGGTTTTCCAACAAGAACACCAAAAATATAAAGGAGTTCCTGAAGTGTACAAAAGTGTCTGGCGTCTGTTTGCCTTTACAAAGACATCAACTGCAGGGATTAATAAAATTATCCCTGGGTTACAACAACATATAGACACTGCACCTGGGAAATTTTAGTAGCTCTGTTGGTTGGCTATCTAAACTTTCACATTGTTGGTGAGAGTGCGATTCCCCGCCTTGGTGTCTCCTCTCCCCCATTTTCCCTTCCCCTACCCCTTTTAAAAAATAAAATAAATATAGATACTATACCTGAAACTCAATAGGCATCACAGTTTTTCCTGTTTTTGATACTTCATCGCACTGCCCAAAGAAATAATAATGAATAAGATACAAAAGGGTAGATGGCACAGGATAAATCTTGTAAAGGCAGAGATTATCATCACATCACCACATGCACCAGACTATGCTACCATCATCAGCTACAATGTTTGTTGATCCACAAACCATTTTATGTGACCTTCCAGCTCTCTAATGATTGTCATCTAACTAAAATAATAGTTATACAATGACTATTTGACATTAAATTCTGGAAATGAATTCTGAAAGTCTGAACAATAACAACTACTATTATTCCTCAGTGCCAATCAGTTGGGTAGAGACCAAAGTTTGACAAGGTCAAGTAAATTCGATACCTGCAAAGTTCATATACTAACAGTAGGAAATTTGTAGTAGCATACACTGAGCAAAATCCAAATAAGAGAAAAGGAGTGTGAACTGTGTAATACAGCAATGCCTGTTCGAAGGGGTATTACAAAAGTTCGAGTACAAATGGAATAGGTAATAAGCAAAAGAAACGAAAAATGATGCTTAAAGCAACAAGTAATAATTTCAAAATTGCAATACCCGGACCCCCATATATACACACACACACACACACACACACACAATGTTATGAATCAACTTTGAAAGTAAATAACTGAATTGGTCAAGGGGCTGCTACCTCTTAAACCAACTTATCAGAAAAACTCTATAAGCCACTAACCTGTATATACGGGAAGTATATATCTTTCAGTTTGTATTGTAATTTCTGTACGCTTTCGCTTCTCATCTTTGGATAAAAAATTTCAACCTGTCAATAACGTTAGCAACAACTGTGTTCAAAGCTCATCATTTATACTTTCACTAACAATTCCATACCATGTTTGAAACTGATTTCATGGAAGTATTATCATATACCAAAACAACTAAGCATTTAAAACATCAAAATGCTAAGAGAAGCCTAAAGCCCTAAACCATAAACCTTTAACGGTAATAGACATTTGTTATTCATAAAAATAATTTGGACAACACCACAATAACAACCCATATAAAAAAACAATTTAATAAAAGGTATGATTATTCAGTGACTTGAGAAAGGCTCAGTATATGGATACAACCTACCATAACACAATCAAGAACCCATACAGGTTGCAAGAGAAAGTATCTATTAGGATATCAATCATATCAAGCTAAATGTTAGGATGGGAAATGAACTCAAAATTGACTTCATAGGAAGTCAGTCCAAAAATCTACTGTGTAGGAAGATGATACTAAAGAACTTCAATAATCAAAAGATCAGCAAGAGTCCAGAAGAATATTTTACTTTAGTGAAGCTACCATCAACTGAGTCTCTTAGTTCATCTTCCAAGGGGTCTCTAACATTTCCATCAGTCTAAATGAAAGAATATATAAACGTAAGAAGATAAGATAAAGAGATAGAACTTATACTAGCAAAAGAAGCAAATGATAAGAAGAGAGTAATATTAAACAATGATGAGTACCCTCCAAGTTTGTTGAGACGAAGAACAGCGGAGCAAAGAATCTCTCTCAAGATGTAACACGAATACTTTCTTACACTCCTTTGTCTTTGACGAAACTGAGGCTCCTCTACAGAAAAGGCAGCATGAAAACAAGTAAGTCCTTGCTTTTTGTCTAAAATGAAGTCATTCTAAACTTTAGCAAGACATACCGTCCTAAATGCATAGATGCAATAGGCCCTCCATAACCAAACATACCAAAGTAAGGCTGTAAAAGCAACCACCATATCAGATAACATATAAGCAAAAGTCAACCAAGAGGATAAAGAAACTGCTAGATATAGAAACAAAATATTGTTGGATTCCCAGTTTGCTGGTTGGATGAATTAAGAATCACATTATACAAGGTAAAAGCAGCAGTGGTTTCTATTAAGAGAGAAGGAGCATCTGTAGAGAAAAGAGACTAAAAAGGAAGACAGAATTAGTATAAGTTGGTAAGTTTTCAAAAATATATCAAGAGGCATAGTTATATATTCCATTTAAATACTTGTAATCATCTTGCTGCCTTTTTCTTTCTCCCTATAAAAGACTATTAATTTATGTCTTTCTACTATTGATGGCTAGTGACTATGAATTCAGTTTTTGCCTCCAATAGGTAAACTTGCAACAGAATTATGCAAAGACTAGTGTTTTCTATGGGTTAATTTCACCACCTTCAAATTGACATATAAATTTCCAGAGAATTTCTCACAGCTATTGTAATATAAGCTTTACAATGAACACAATTGCAAAGTAAACTAATATCAAAGTGGCATTTGAAAAAGGTATCTACTGATAACTCATTAGCAGATGACTCGTAATAACACCAAGGAACTTCAAGTAGAGGCTGCTCTTCGTTAGAAATAACTAGAAACTCCAATAAATATATCTGAACTAATATAGCCTAAACAGTGATTGTCATTATGTGATTTTTGCCAAAACTGGTGCAATTTTTTGTATAAATACCCATCCTATTGATCAAGGGAAAGCCAGTCTTCGAAAACAAAGAATTTGAAGACACTATACCTAATGGTAAAAAATGAACATATTCATTGATCATTCAAGGTTTTCTGAATCCAATTCAAAATCGATATTATCTCCTGTTACTTTATTCATTTTTGTTCAAAACATTCATGAGATAACATACAGGATACTTCACATTGCCAAATTGCAGGGGAATGACAAGACCAAAATCAAACATGAGTTCATTGATATGTAACTGCTTGTCTCTTAGTTCAGGCTGGAACGGTTTCTAGCATAGAGATTTAAAAACTCAACAAAAACCGCAGAAAATAAATATCTAGTGCTGCATATTTGAAACGTATTTCTAATAAAGATCTTTTGACTACAGCTAAGCAAACTGTGTATTGGAATGATGCAACAACCGTTAAGTATGGAGGTTTTCCTCCTATGCCTCTGTCTCTCGATAATCTATGAAGAGAAGCTCCCATTTTTCCCCTGAAACACATACAGCAACACGTAATTGAAAACCACAAAAGTGCAGTAAAATACAGTAGCAGTAGAAGAACTTACGACGTAATTTAAGAAAGCAACATCACTTTGCCAAGATGGTTTTAAGATAGAAATAAAGAGAGAATTGAATAGTTGCAGTTAAGGTGAAAATTAATAAAATACATGCAGCTTTTCACTGCACCAACTTTTCAGATCTATTTATCGGATTTGCAGCCAATACAAACTTGGGATACACGGTATCAGTACTACAGAAGTGTTTACATCTCTCATCGCATTGTCAAAGAAGTCACAATTTCTTTTGATATCCTTTTTTCAAAAACAAAAAAGAAAGATTGTCATTAAGCGCATATCTATAACCAGTTGTGTTCCTTCAATTCACGACAAGTTCTTTCAAAACAAAATGATAAGCATCAGAACAAATATACCCAACATGAACTTCTTTTTTTAGTAAGTGCAGATAGACCTAACATATGCAAATAGCAGAAACAAAAACAGGCCTGATTTTTCTGAAGTTATTATTAAAAGTACGACATATGAAAGCAAAACAATCTATCAATATATGAGAGAGATCGTAAGGCATCATAAGCAATGATCTAAACCAGTCGAAGAAGAGAGAAATTGAGGCCATTCAGAGGAATAGATGTTCATCCATATAACTTAAAACTTGAACCATCCAAGACAGATTTCTAGTATTTTAGTGCCAACCTCAAGAGGAAACGCTTATGCAACCCATAAGATAATATCATCATAATGTAGCTCTTAAGTTCACTGATGCTTTAATAATTTTGATAACTAACAAGATCCCAGTTATAACAGAGAAAAGAAATTACCATTTCACTATAGAGTTTTCAGCACTTCCATCCATTCCAAGGCCTGTGTCAAATATTGTAATCCTGCTCTTAGTTAGCTCTAGACTGCAAAATAAGAGATATAGTGGACAGTTTCAGGGGAGTATGAAACACGAGCTACAGGTAAATACAAAGAAACAGCCGTAGGTGCCATTCGATACAACACATTATTACACAAGTGAAAGCAGGTAAAAAGAAAGAGAAGTAGGACCAAACAGGAGCAATAACAGGATATCCAATCTTACTAAGTTGTAGGATTACAAATAACTAGAATAGCCGAGCTAAGCAACTACTGTCAACAGCAGGTCAAACAAATAAATGTGAGTACATGCAGAACACTATAAGAATATACCTGCACTATAAGAGTAAATTTAACTAAAGAGAGACAAAAAAGAGGCAAGTATCTAACTTTCCAAATATTCAATTATACATCCTTGGAATTCATTGTTATGCTAAAAAACAAAAGGGTCATTTAGTTAAGAAGTTAAATGAAGCATGAACTGAATTGAATAAGAAAAATTGGAAGCATCCTGTACAGGTAATATCCCAAGAGAGAATGGATATTGTTGACAAGGCACACTTACAAGGTATTAAAATGATCAGAAAAGTGAGTTCAAAGTTTCTTGGGGAAATAAATTAATCAATTTCAGGAAAGATTGATGTGTACTTAATTTACTTTCAAAAGATCGGGACACAAACAAGATGACACGTTAAAGAAAAGAGTTTATTTCTGCATGTCGGGATCGCCATTTTAAGAGAAAACTTGACAATCATTCCCCTAATGAAAAATATACATGAATAACCTCAAGTATATTTTGGCATCAGGGAGAAAAATCCTATTTCTCAATTTAACTCAAAAATATGGCTTGTCTTTTTTAAATTAAATTTCCTGACTTGGAGAGACATCAATAACAAACTTCCAACTGAAGACAAAATAGCAAGACTTGGAATTAACATTGTTTCCATTTGTTGTTGTTGTGCAGGCACCAATAGAAGAGCAACAGGAGAATCGGCTGAGCACATTTTCTTCTCTGGATACTTTGCTGAACAGATTTGGAGCTTCTATGCAAGAGGTCTAGGCATCAACCCTAGGACAACATCACTGAGGAGCCTTCTCTACTCCTTCTGGAAATATAAATGCAAGTACTCCATAGCTTCGTAAACCACTAAGATAATGCCCCCTATTATTATGTGGGAACTGTGGAGATCCAGATGGGGAGTCAAGTATGAAGATGAAAAACTCTCGATGCATAAATCTATCACTTTGATCAACCCCAGTATCATCCAACACTCCAAACTACAGTTCCCTAAAATTTCCTTCCCTATAATTGGCCCAGCTTTATTCACCTCTTGGGTCTTAAACTGATGGAGACCATCTCTACTACTGTCAAATGAGAAAAACTCCTACATCCTTTTGTCAAACTTAATACTGATAGTTCATGCATAGAAGGAAATTGCGGAGGAGGGCAGTGAAAGACAAGGAAGGCAAGGTGATTATGGCGTTTTGTATACCTTTGGAAGAGGTGATAGCAACTGGGTAGAAGCCAATGCATTCTTGTTTGGTCTTAACTGGTGCATTCAAAATGATCACCCTAGGATCATAGGGGAAACTGATTCCCTCTTTCTTCAGAGTTGTATTCAAGGCAACTGGCAAAGCCCTTGGAAAATTGAAGACACAATTAGTAAGATCAAGTTTTTGCTGGACACTCACCATATCCATACGACCATACCACTCACTGCATGAGGGAAGCTAACAAGGTTGCTGACAAGCTAGCGTCCCTGAGTCACAAGAGTGGAAACAATTGTATCTACACTAAGTATAGCTCCTTACCTAGACAAATCATAGGCCTAGTTAACATCGACAGATGGCAAATACCATCTTTTAGAGTCAGGAAGAGAAACCATGGTGTTATCATCTTTGATCCGCCATGAAGAAACAACTCTATTGCCACTTGTGTCCGCCCAATCTTTTGCTTATTAGCCTAAAAGGCTAACATATACAATATATACTGAAGAAGACCAGGCCTAGTCCTCCTTCTTCCTCTGTATCCTCTTTGACCGTGGCAATACAATCATNCCCTTGGAAGATTGAAGACACAATTAGTAAGATCAAGTTTTTTGCTGGACACTCACCATATCCATACCACTCACTGCATGAGGGAAGCTAACAAGGTTGCTGACAAGCTAGCATCCCTGAGTCACAAGAGTGGAAACAATTGTATC
Source organism: Solanum stenotomum (assembly GCF_019186545.1). NCBI lineage: Eukaryota > Viridiplantae > Streptophyta > Magnoliopsida > Solanales > Solanaceae > Solanum > Solanum stenotomum. The sequence continues at coordinate 17,356,911 of NC_064284.1, read as the reverse complement.
TACACTACGTATAGCTCCTTACCTAGACAAATCATAGGCCTAGTTAACATTGACAGATGGCAAATACCATCTTTTAGAGTCAGGAAGAGAAACCATGGTGCTATCATCTTTGATCCGCCATGAAGAAACAACTCTATTGCCACTTGTGTCCGCCCAATCTTTTGCTTATTAGCCTAAAAGGCTAACATATACAATATATACTGAAGAAGACCAGGCCTAGTCCTCCTTCTTCCTCTGTATCCTCTTTGACCGTGGCAATACAATCATGACTCTTTTTTTGTTTTTAAAAAACAAGTATATTTTGGCATCTTTCGAAAAAAGAAATTAGTCTTTAGCGAATATACACCATCTCAGGACTTTAATAACTTGCAATTTAAGAATTTGAATTGATTATAGGCTTTCTTGAGCTATCCAACTACGAAATTCCTTACCTTATTAATCTTCTCTGGTCTGTAGACTTAGACCATACTGCCTGCAATGAATTATCCTGATACACCATTGAAATGAAGTTAATGCTTAAAATGATCCACATAAATAGAGAAAGTTATACAATTAATCGGAAAAATAAAAGTTATACGCAAAAGATGCTTACGATCAAATCCGCCAGTGCAGTTTCAAATGTATACTCTTCAGGCAGTTCCTTCAACAAATCAGTATCTGGTGTAAGGTCCCACATATTCTGCAAAGTGAAAGCGTACACTCAGCTACATAAATTCTTAACACAACATATATTCTTGAATAGCATTCCACCAACCTCATATTTATCTGCTTCAGCTGAACCATCCTGTATAGAAAATGCAAGTTAAAACAAAACAACAAATGGGAAAACTTACTAACAAAACAATTGAGAAATCAAAAACACAGAAGACTTTACATACACAGAGCCTTATCATATGAGACTTGTTGGATTTAAACTTTCTGAAATCCAACATCTTCGTTATCCTGTTCTCAAAAGCATCTACAAAATGCAAATCCTTGCTAGTCCAATTAATCTGTCTTTTAGGCTTAGGTGACTCTGTTCTTCGCCCAAGATTTTGGTATTCTCGCCTCACTAAAATAACAAAATCCTCAACAGGCATTTCACCAGGTGGTCCAGGTACTTGCAACTCTAAAGTTATTCCATTAGGCAACAGAACCCGAAAATAAAAAACTCTTCCTTCATTAGTACCCACTTCTTCATCTGAATCAACTTGGATTCTTAAAACCCTAGATGACTTCCTTCTCGGCGTTTCAGCCGAAAAATCTTCACGCTGCCTTTTACTCGACCTGCCACATAACAAAAACAAATACTAGTAAAACTTGATCAACCTTAAACAAAGTGAAATCATCTTAGTTTTTCAGTTCTTCCTATACAAGAAAAAAATAAAAAATAACACGAACATACATATAACGAAAATGGAAGGAATTAAACATCAATGAAGCAAAATGAACGGAATTTAAGCCGGAAAACGGGAAAAAGAAGAGATTTTGACTGATGATTTGACTTGAGTCTATATGGATGTTTACTACACGTATGCATGGAAAATGAGATCGATGTATATGAAATTTTTTGTTGTATATATACATATATGTGAAAGAAATCTTTGATTTATGAGACTTACATTTTTATCTTCCGTTGAAGCTAGCGGCAAATGGCGATTTGCAGAAAATGGATACCGGAAAGCTTCACAGAGAAGAAATTGAAAATAAATGGGGTTTGAGTTTTGGGAAAAATGGAGAAGGAATAGCGAAAGACTGAGAAGTGTGGGTAGTTTATACTATCATGCATCAAAACAGGCCTGAGGAGCTATACTGTCCAGGTTGCACAGTACATCTCCATTTTGTCCCATCTGGCGCTGTGAAGAATATTTACTAATATTAGTAGTTTTTTTTTTAATATACGGTGAGCTAGCGTTTAATTATAGATTTTGAAAATTTTAAATTTCAAAAATTAATATTAAATTTATTTTTAGTGTAATTCACTTTTACTAATTAAAATTCAAAAGTTTTTTTGAAGTGAAATGCACATCCAAACTTATTTTTGAGTTTCAAAATTTATGATCAAACGAAAGCTATATCAAGCACGATTAGCGTTTGTGTTCTTGTAAATATAAGGGTATCCGTTTGGTTTGAGGAAATATAAAAAGTTAAATAGTCAATAGATTACTTTTAAGAAAAGTTACTGTATCATTTATGATTGAACTAAATAGTAATCAATAACTAAGGATTGTAATGATGAGTTATTTTGAATATAAAATGATTTTTTAACTTATTATAAAAATAAATAATATAAAATAAATTACAATGTACACCCTCCATTTCTATTTATATGTTACCATTTTCAATGTCACGTTCCTTAAAAAACTAGGTAAGTTCACTATTGTACTTTTATATAGTAATATTTTTTTGAAGTCAAGTTTTCGATAAATGAACATAAATTAATTTATTTTGATTAAATAAATTGACCAATTAACATAAAAATTAATCATTTAGTTTTCTCATGTTGGCCAAATATATATTTTCAATAATCAAGGTTAATAACTCTCAAACGTAAAATAAAAAGAATAGTGTTATTTATACATTGATTTTGTGAATTGACAAATATTAAGAAACATCTAATGACAGATAAATAAGAACGGAGGGAGTAGCAGAAAACCTAAAACACAATTCCAACCATTGTAATAGGTGTGACGCCCTTTCTTTTTCTTAGTCGGTGTTGGAAAAAAATCATCTTATTATAATTTGAAATAATTTAACTTTAAAATTTCTTTTTTAACCTTAATAAAACCATTTATAACTATACATAAATATTGTGTCAAATCAAATGGTGTCACGTGAAATAGGACGGGAAGAGTCTGGAGAGACTATAAAGTTAAAAGAACTCGACGTGTCCGGAAACGATCTTATGCCACGTGTCCTATAGTCATTTGGAACTCTTGGCGTTAAAAGTGTGAGTTGGAAAAAAAAAATGTAAAGTGGGGCCACAGGTAATCTGAGCTGTCAAAACTGACACGTTGATGGACACAGTCCGCTTTTGGCGTATCAGCTTCTCTCATGATTTTAGTCTGTACGTACGTTTCTCCTTCTGTAAAATTTATTACACATCTCCATTTTATATTTATAATATTTTTTTGGTTTTATTGATCTCAATCGAAAGGAGTCGTTTGGCAGTTGATTAAAGTTATGCATATATTAATAATTTAAGAATTAATTATAAATGAACTGATGTATTAGATAAGAGAAGTGGAGGTTATGTATTAGAATATAAGGCTAGAAGGGAATCGAGGGATAGAGTAATTGTGTAGAAGGTTAGTGTTTGTCGTAGGATTAGTTGTGTCCTTATAGTTCTTGTCATGTGTTGTTTATTGTGTTTCGATTATCATATTATTTTTGTTGTTACTATTTTGGTTCTTATGCTTTCTCTATTGTATTCTTCTTCTTCTACTTGTATTTGATACACTTGAATCAAAGGTCTTTCGAAAATAATTTTTCTACCTCTACGAAATAGTGGTAAAGTTGAGTATATTTAATCCTCTTCGGACCACTCTTTATGAGATGAAGTAATATTTGTAATCATGACAATTAGATGAAGCTTACAAGCTATCCCATCAATTTGTCTTGGTATTCACAACGTACAGATTTTCAGTCAATTTTTTTTAATTAGACTTGCAAAAACAAATTTCTACACAAATATCAGAAATGGAAATAAAATCAAACACAAAAAAATACTATCCTTTTACGCAAATCACCCAATAATTTCTCATTTATCTAGCTGGAGAATGTGTACATCAACTTAAAGGTTCTTTTCTATGATCACCAGTCACCACATGCATGATTAAAGCATTATAATTAATTTTTAATGTCACTATAAGTCTAATAAATATTCAGTAACAAGTCATACAAGACAAAATAATTAATGCTTTTAAAACTCATTACCTCCCACAAAAGGCAATTGTCACTACCCAACTATGACATTAATGTTTTCCATGGAAAACTTTTCCTAAGAAAACATTGTTTTGAAAAATAAATGAGTTTTTTTTATGGCTTAAATTTAACTTATATACACAAATAATATTAGATAAAAAAAATTCACTATGAGATTAAGAGAAAATTAATATCCAGCAATAATCTCTCTAAAAAAGTGAGATTCGTTTCTTAAAAATAGAACAAGTACTTGATACAACAAGAAAAAATAACATGATTATATAGTAGAGTCATAAGGGGTACTTCGACTTTTTGTCCTACATGTTACTTTATAGAGAGTGAAACCGTTCTAGTTGGATTTACCTTTGGGCTTAAATGTCGATTCAAAGAACTAGTTGATAAAAATTATTTACGTTGTCGATGAACATTAATTAAACCCCATTGTTCCTTTTGTCTCAATCCAACCTATTTGCTTCCCAAAAAGCCAAACTGGTACCAAAGCAGCATCATCCTCATCCTCATCATCATCAAATGGTTGTGCCTTTGTGAATTCTTGTGTGTCCACTTCATGATCATCAATAGTTTCTTCTTGTTCATGATGATTGAGTGCTAAATTCATTGGCATACCATCAATATTCTTAACCACATCAATTACAAAGGCATTGCAATTCTCTTTTGTTCCATTCTTGAATTCACACAAGTTGAAAACGATTGTATCTTTTGCTCGTAGACCTTTATCTTTCACAAACTTATTCCAACCTTTTGTGAAAACAAAACTTTGACTACTTTTCCAATAACAATACCTAAACTTCCATAATCTCCTCAAGGTATCATAAAAGATCATCTCCTCGTCTTGGATTTGGGGAAAATACTTTGTTGCATATTTCTTTGGAATCACAAGCCTATTAAGCTTTCCAACGTCACTTGGAGTTAGCTCTTTCTGAAAAAGCTGTTTGTAGGAGAATTCAGCATTACCCTATAAGCAATATTGAAATCATGAAATCTAACAAGAGGAGTAAAAAAAAATAACACAAAATGTTATACCTATAAAGCTACATTAAGAGTATTCAACAATATATACATGCATTAGACCTATTTACACCAAGAGGTTAAAAATATCCATCTATCAAGTTATTTGCCTTATTTCTAGATTGTAGATTAAGTTATACGGTATGTATACATCTTTATATGTTATAGCATGCAATTATAGAATTTCATATTTTAAGAAGGCTTACTTGTATCCTTTAGATATTCTTGTAGGTGACCTGATAATATACAAAATATTTTACACTGATGTGTATATAATTTAAACTCTTACGAATTTTTGAACTTCATGTGGAATGTTACCAAAAAATATCTCTAGAGTGACATGCAACAATAACATGTATACCCAATGTAATTTCATAAATAGGATTCGAAAACCAGTGTGTACACTTACCTTACCCTACAAGGTAGAAGAATTATTTTCAATAGAACCCAACTCAAGGTTAAAAAGCAGTTCAGAAAAAAAAACCAAAAGGGTGAAGAAGTCAAGACAAGAAGCTAAAGAAAACAAGACAAAATATACTAAAAATGGAACAAGTACTATCACAAAGTAATACGATAATGTAAGTGCTAGAAATAGTAAATAGTGATAGAAATGGAATAATAAGAAACTCTCAGAGTAATACTACAACTACCAATATAAAAGGCTAAGTGAGGTAACTCTACTTAACTAACCTTTTATTCTGATCCGTATCCTCCATAATCTTTATCTAGTATGATGACATGATAGCCTAAAAAGTACCATATATGTATATAAATTCAAAGATATTTTTTTTTTCTACTTGCATAGTACATTATTGTTTTCTTACCTCATTCACTTTTTGTAAGGTTTTCAAAGATTGAAAATGATCTTCAAATTTCTCTTTCAAATACTCATCAAACCTTGAAGTATAAGAACCTTCTTTGATCATTCTTAGAATATCATCAGTTGAAAATTGTGTCTGAAAATTAGGTTCTTGAATTGTGGAATTTGTCCAAGACAAATTTCTATGTGAATGATCTGGTCCAAGAAGTCTAATAGCAGCACTATCATAAGCCATTGCTGCTTCAGTTTCAGTTTTGAAAGTACCAAGCCAAATTCTTTGATGATTTGCATATATTTGAGCTCCCCAATGACCATTATTTTGCCCTACAACACCTTTGAATTTTGAACCTGAAATGCAAGCTTTTCCCTCACGTGCATTAATGTTTCGCTTTTTCGGTAATAGATGATTGCTTGCACTTGAATCACAATCACCAACCGTTACGTTGGTCGTGCTTGATATTAAGTTCGTTTCGTCTTCCATAAATCCTGAAAAAAAATTAAAAAATATTTTTTAAAAAAAAAATTGTGAAAATATTAGAGATTGATTTCAAAAGTTAATTGTTCAAATACAAAGATCGGAAAATGAAAGTAATAATATTAACCATGACTCCATGAACAACAATAACATATTGAGTACAATTTCACAAGTTGAGTATTCTAAAAAGAATAGTGTGTACGCAGATCTTACCTCTCATAGAAACTCAGATCAAAGACAAGTATATCAAAGTAGAACATAAGTGATGACAAAATACTAAAAATAGCATGATAAAGCATTCTGGAAAGAAAAATAAACTACAACATATAATAATACTATAATTGAAGTATAAGAAATAACATATAGTAACATAAATTGAAGTTTCGTCCAACGTTCACCTTCTTCAGTGATCAAGTTAAAACATTCAAAGTCGACCTACCACCTTTCTCAACGAAAAAATAATCCTAGACAACGCTCAAATCTCTACTAATATATGCTATAAATTTATCTTCATCGTCTCCTTCATAACCTCATATATAAAAATACTTATTTCTCAGTCTCAAGACAAGTGTTTATATATCCATTTAAACTATTTGTCTTCATTTAGGATTATCAAAAAAATTTACTATCAAAAACGAATTCCAATCTCTAGATTATCACAAGATACTTTTGTCAAACACCATACTAAATGTAAATGCATCTATAACGTTCAACCTTAATTACAAGTAGTTAGTAGATATAAAATCAACTTAAAATTAATTATTTTGTTGACGAAAAAATTAAACAACTGACAGTAATCATGATAATATCATCTACTTACAAATTACAATAAACACATTATCAGATCGTTAATCTACCCCAGTTTAATTATTGTCAATTATATACGTTTTGTATAATTAAGTAGCCCCAAAAAATAAAGATTCACAAACATATTTTTTCACTAAAAAAACTTTTAAATCATGGCTACAAATAAACAAGTATTATTCTAAACGAAATCCACTAATTTCTAATTATCTGGAAACACATAATACCATACTATTTCGAAATCAACTAATTTCTAAGTACTAATTACTTGAAAAAAAAAATCATGTTTTCATATAAGGATTTAAACCAGTTTTCTTTTTCTCCAAAATAAATAGAAACAAAATTCATGTGAAAAAAATATTAGGAGAATGAACAAGTAACAAACCTGATTATCTCAAGTACTAACAACAAGAAGCTACGTGAATTTCACAAAACCAAAAAATTATTCTTATGATGATAGAAGACCTAAAAGAACAATATATATCTCTTTTAATTTTATATAATTATACCATATAGATTGTAGTTAATTATGGATAATTAATCAATTCAAAAGTTAAATTCGTAATTGATGGAACTTCCAAACTTGTATATGGTATGTTTCCTTGTTATTCATAGCTCAATATTTTCGAATATCTTCTTTTTATATAAAAGAATATTTGAACAAAAAAAAATGGTAAATAAGTTTACCAGAAATTGGAACCAAATAAAAGTCAGAATTTCATTTTCTTTTTATATTATTAAAAAGAATTGCATTCAACAGTCGAACTAGCTCCCAGGGGGACCAAATATGAACCAAAATTAAAATAAAATCATAATTGTCTTTTTAGTCATATATATTGTCTTAAAATACTAGTACAATTGTTTCATAAATAATTTAACTCATCATTGTAGGATATTTAGCAAACTAAAAGGGCAAATACTGCTTCATCCAATTAGAGAAGCCTGCCCTATTATTGTCCAATATTCTCTATTTTATCATTTTGGAATGAAGGTTAATTCTGAGGCGAATTTAGAATTTTAAACTTGTGAATTTTCACTAATATATAATAATAATCGTATAAAAATACACTTAAACAAAGCGCTTTAGGGGCCCTTTTCTTGTCGTGGGATCAACCACCCGTTTAGTTATGAATTTTCATCAAAAGATACTTGTAAGTCTAAATATAATTTTTAATATAATTACATAATCTATTGTAACGACAGTGGGTTCATGCGAATCCACACTACATAAAAAATGATCATTAGCGGCAATTAATTCTTAATTGTCGCTAAATATGTATTTTTAGCGGCAATTAACACTCTTTGTATATGTCCCTAAAGCCTTTAGCGACATTGATTCTAATGACACTTAACTAATGTCAGTAAAGACTTTAACACTCTTTATTAATGTCAATATTTATTGCCGCTAAAAATTGGTTTGAATATGAGTTATGATGGGATAAGTTATGTTAAGATTAGTTATGATGGGATAAGTTGTCCTGAGATTATTTCTTATTGAGTGTTTGGCTTGTTGTATTCAAAATAATATATATTGATAAATTTTAAGAACAAGTTGTTTGTTTACAAAATTACCTTCACTTTATTTAAACTTTTTAATTTTTTCTTTGCGAGCTTTAAAAAATATTATTATACATGGTATTAAAAATAATGTAAATATACATAGATGTACAAAATGATGTATAAAAAGGATTTAAAGGGATATTGTAACGACCCGGAAAATGATAGAGTGAAACTAGAGCCTCACATGTGAGTTTGGAGTCGAGAACTTAATGAAATGGTTATAATTGAATTTGACCCAAAAAGTTCTTAAAATGTGCTTCGGAAGTTACCGGAAACTTGTTTAGCTGTATATAAAAAGATCCGTTTTGTTTTTCGAGAATCCGACTTCATATTCTTGTTTAGGGGGTCAAATTGAGTGGGAAATGGGTCTAACCCAAATTTTAGAGCAACCGTATCAAAATCCGAAATTTCCAAGTGAAGCCTTTTTCGAGGGTCTACTTTGGAGGGTCATATCTCCTATCACACAAATAATTGGGTGGCCCATAACATATCCATGGAAAGCCCTTTGAGTTAGCTACCTAACACACTTCGTTTCACCTCATTCGGAGTTCCGACGAAGAAGTTATGCCCATTTTCGTAAAATCTGTCCGGCACGAAATGTAAATTTCCAGTGACCGAAATTACTGTTCACCCGCCTGTTGGACCATTTTTTTTTCAAAGGACATATATTATTTCCTAGAAATTATAAAACCCTTTTGACCAAAATTCTTCCATTTAAATCACTCCAATTAGGAAGAAAAAAGAAACCCTCTCTCTCTCAAAAAAAAAAACTCTCTCAAAACCCCATGGAAGCTCAAGGTGAAAGATGGAGCTAGGGTGGATGGTGGCTGCTGATTTCTTCTCTAATTTCGTTTGGTTCTTGAAGAATAAAGTATGGGGACTCTTCATCTTTGATTCCTTCTTCAATCAAAGAGTCAATCCAAAAGATTTCAAAAGTTGTTCAAAAACTCAAAATCCTAATTTCGATTCTAGCATGGGTTCTTGCATTAAATGTTTTTTTTAATGATGATTTATGTTATTATTGATGGTTTTAAGAAAGGAAATTCCATGAACCCATGTCTTTGCAAGTTTCCTANAATAGTTATCGAAAATAAAAGAATGTTGAATTTTTTGATAGGATTAGACTTTTGATTATTCCTTTAATTACTATATTTTAAAAAATAATTAGCATATATATTAGGAATTACTTTTGCATATATTATCCAATAACTAAAAAATGGTATGTCACGTTGATAAATATATTAATAATTAGTACTATTTGACAGTTAATTTTTTTTTTCTTAATTAGGAATCATACCAGAGAGAAAAATAAAACAAGAGTATAACAAAGAACAACCCAATGATATCCATTTATTTAGCTAATTATTTTCTAGTTATATATATTACCAACACATCTGAAATACGCCTTATGACAAGTAACAACGATAAAATTATTTTTGTATGTTATTAGAATTGTGGAATTATATATATTTTACTTGAATTTTTTTATATTTATTTATTTCCTTATTTATAATTTTTGTTCATTTATGCATATGGAAACCTTTTCTCTTACCAAACAAACTTCAACCACTCAAATTCACTTTACTTTTAAATTAATAATTAATGTGTAAAAAAGAAATTATGCTATTTATGCTATATATAAAGGAATAATTAAGGTGAAAAGTGGTTATCACAAAGCTTAATTTGAACAAACAATCATGAGATTATTAAGGAAGGTGCACCATAAAAAGCTTCTATTTTCTCCTAATATTTCAACAAATGTCACTTTAAATGCAAGCAAAAAACTCTCATCTCATCTACCTAATTAATAATATTAATCACACCTTTAATTTTTTTATCCATTTCAGCTCCAACAATCCCCTGTAATTTAATTAATGTTAATTAATTAAGATCCCTAAATATAAGTGTATGGAGTATTTGATATTTCACTCATGCTTTGTCTAAAACTGCATAATTTACATTGTTCTAGTTCATTAAGTACATGTAGTGAATAGATCGATGGTTAGGCAAATTAAGTAATTAACAAATGATAGGAGTTACTAATGAACAAAATACAATAATTTACATAATTTGTATGTCATTATCACACGCCCGTGAACCTTCTAATTAGACAATTGTACTCCTTGCTCAACTTGTATGTTAGTTATTGTTTTCGTGTTCGATGTTCATGCTGACCTCTGATTAATTTAGATTACGCCACGTAAGTAAGACTCGTTTAAGGAGACACACTTCATAACAAGATTTTTTTTCAAATCTCAGGACTTGAACGCGAGACTTGTAATTGAAAATAAAGAAATCTTATTCATCCCATCACAACACTCGTGCTCAACTTGTATGTAATCAATAGTTGGACTGTCTTGTTTCAGCAGGCACTACACCTGACTCCCATTAAGGTATGTAATCTTTTGGTGCAACATTAAACTATGTAAGTCTCAACATATATATATATATATAGTCTTCTTTATTTATCAATTAAAAAAAAGTACTCACACCCAACCTTGTGACCTATCAGGCATCAGCTAATGAAACTTGTAAAGATTACATTTGATCATGATTCAAATTTCAACAAAGACAAAAATACTAAATAATTTTTTTCTACACCATTGTTATGAAAAAAATTACAATAAGGACGTCCAAAAATGCATCTCTTTTAATTTTTCCATATTTAGTTGGTTGAATTATTTTTTTAAAATATTTTCTCTAATCATTAAAAATTTTAAAAAAAAACTTTCCAAGAAGGAAACAAAAAAAAAAAATTCCATAAATAATCGAAATACGCTCGAACTAAATCGAACACCATGTTACTAGAAAGAGAGAAAAATTACAATAAATGAATATTAAGTGCTTATATATATTATTCAGGAGGAACCAATGAATGTCCAAAGACCCGTGAATAGGGGCAAAAATAGTGTAAAAGATACTCGTCCATTTCAATTTATTTATCTTATAGTATTTTTTTTATAGTCCATTTAAAACTTAAAATAACATTTTTTTAACAGCTCTTTTTAAGAACATTTTGATACATTTGACATATGATTTAAAAATGTTCTTTATTTTGTCAAATTTTGCGCCAAGTCAAAATAAGACAAACATATTGAAACGGAGGGATTATACGTAATTAAGAAGGCTACTTTAGTGAGGCCAACTGTTTGTTTGTAGTAATAAAAGAGGAGAGTAGTATTGTTTGTATATATATGGGCTAAACAATTGGAAAGGTACTCTTCTTGATCTGACTCCGTGAGAATGATAAATACTAACGGCAAAATAAGCAGGTTTGCACTTACTACTCTTTTTATTATCACCAAACTATTTTTCTTTCTTTCTTTCTTCTTCAGTAGGTTACTTGGGAAAGTTCTGTTTTTTTGTTGTCTTGATGGTTATGATCTGCTGAATGTGTGTGTTTTTTGTGACAGAAAGGTCAATTCTTTTGGCTGAATATGGGCAAGAAAGGAAGTGGTTGGTTTTCATCTGTGAAGAAAGTTTTTAAACAGTCTCCTAAAGATTCACCAGACAAGAAGGTTAGCTTTTTTCTTTCACATCTTATGCAGGGGTAAGGGGTTCATTCGAACACCTCGTATATATGTTTAATCTACTTGACTTCTTCGTTTTTCATATCTTAAACATCATTAGTGAAAATTCTGACTCTGTACTCGTCTTATGATCTTCAAGATCAATACAGAGAAAAAGAAGAACAAAAACAGAATTTTGATATCACTAGAATATATTTTAGAGCAAGATATTACATGTTTAGTTAGTTCCTAGTTGATTTTCAGTATTATGATCCAAATTACCATTGATTTGTTCTTGTCTTATGTTGATCCATGGTAATTGTTGTTCCCTAAAAGAGGATTTATTTACTATTAATAAGACAAATGCCAATGATAGCAATATTATAGTTACACTAGCTTCTCTTGCTCTGTGTCATTTTATGGTATCTTTTGATAAAATCTGTTATTTTATTTGGAGAAACATGATCCGTGAGAATTCATGTAGGGTGCTGAAGCATAGTTATTATTGTTACGACAAAGTCTATCGTACATCAAAAGCTGCAATCCATAGGCTTTTTCCTCTTCAAGAAATAAATTGCATAGTTATTTACTCAATTTTTGGTTACTACTGGTCCCCCTTACACCAAATGAGTTCATGACCTTTAGCTTTCACTCCACCTATATTTTCCCCACCTATATTCATAATTACATGTGCTGCTTACGTTACTTCTCCATCATGACTCACTACCATCACTCTGATGTTACAATCTCTTGTCAAAAAAAAATCATATCTCGAGTCTTTAATGTTAATTAAGCGATAATTAATGGCACGATGACCGAGGTGGTTTAATTGTTGTATCATTTTTTTTCAGAAGGAAACATTAGACAGCAAATGGCAGCAACCTGAACCTCCTGAAGTTGTGTCACTTGAACATTTTCCAGCAGGGAGTTCTCCAGATCTTATTAGTAATGGAGGGAGCAACGTTGATTCATCGTCTACTGTAGCTGAGGATCATAACCATGCCATTGCTGTTGCAGCTGCCACGGCTGCAGCAGCTGAGGCAGCTGTTGCAGCTGCTCACGCGGCTGCCAAAGTCGTCAGATTAGCTGGTGGCTATGGCCGCGTGCAGTCTACAGAGGAAAGGGCTGCCACGCTTATTCAGTCATACTACAGGGGATATCTGGTAAAATAAAATCCTAGACAAATTTTTGTTTATGTAATCTGTTACTCAATTTTATCTCAATAATCTTTAATTTTACTGATTTTGTAGGCAAGACGAGCTTTGCGTGCTCTGAAAGGATTGGTGAGGCTACAAGCACTAGTGAGAGGACATAATGTGCGAAAACAAGCACAAATGACAATGAGATGTATGCAAGCATTAGTACGTGTTCAGGGCAGAGTACGAGCAAGGAGGCTCCAGTTAGTCCAGGAGAGGCTAGAGAGCAAGCTAGAAGAAGCACGAAGACACGCTGCTGAAGAACAACAACACAAGCACACCAGCCCCATCAAGAAGTCAGGGGCAGAAGGTTGGGATAACAGGAACCAAAGCATGGACAAAATCCAAGAAAGCAGTAGGAGAAAATTCGATGCTGAAATGAAAAGGGAAAGAGCTCTTGCTTATGCCTTTGCCTATCAGGTTAGCTATTCCCTTATCGACCTAACTTACTAAAATCGTTGATTTCTCAGATGGTTGCTCAACTAATAGGTATTATCTCAGAAAGTCACTTTTCTGGAATAACTATTAGTAGTTGAGTGACGACCATCTGAGAAATCAACTCCTTACTAAAATGAATTATAAATTTTAGTCAATTGATAAGTTCTAATGTTGTGGTACTATTGTCATTGGTGTTGACAGCAAAAGCAACAACAACTATTGCACATTGATCCACATGGTGAGGACGCTGAATTTTTTGGAAATGAGCGCGAAAAGTCACAATGGGGTTGGAGTTGGCTGGAGCGATGGATGGCTTCTCAACCATATCAATACTCAAGACACATTGTGCCAAGAGACAGCTCCTATGTGACACCTTCCACAACAAGTGACATGTCTGAAAAGACAGTTGAAATGGACCTAATCACCGGGCCATTGGACTCGGAGACCATCAACTCAGCCCGTCACACTTTTGATCAAGCTGAAACAAGCCCATACTCAGCCCGGAAGGTTGGTCACTCAAAATTTGATAATGTCCCTAGCTACATGACCCCAACTAAGTCTGCAAAAGCCAAGGTGAGGAATCAAGGCCTTGTTAAGCATCGTAGCCCACCAGCAGCCCAATGGAATGCATCGAAAAGGAAGGGGGCACACTATGGTTTGGGCCTTGAATCAAGTTCAGGGGCAAGTACAACAGCAATCTATCAAGCCTCAAGAAGCCCAAGCCCAAAAACTAGCGCGAATCGCAGTAGTGGACATGCTAATAAATGGATGGCAACTTACAGTCCGGAATCAAGTGGCGATGATCGGGCTTCACCATTAGGACCACATCCCTGGAGATATAATTTTAGTTGATTTTTTTTTTTTGGTGGTAAATAAAGTACTGATAAAAAATGCTGTTGCTGTGTGCTAATAGCTTATTGTTTTTGTTTCTGTATCCTATTTTGAATTTAAGTTGGATGGTTAAATATATATGAAGTTTGAGTTTTTGCAATGGATGTAATATATGATAAATGTAATCTTGTTTGGAATTAAGACGTAGTTTTTATTGTTGAAGTGTATGACAAGTTTAATACTACTTACTCTTTCAATCTTGAAGCATTTCAAAATATTTTAAATCCTTTGATAAATGACATATTACTTTTAAGGAATTCAAATTCATCTAACTATCAGAATTGTAAACTCTCATTTGATACTTTTCTATCATTTTAATTACATCAATAGTTTCTTTGGTCGCTATTTTTTTTTTTAATTACAGAGCTGTTTGCATAAATTTGTGTGCACTTCATTTCATGGGGTACTTATTAACTTTCACCAGCAACTACATCGAGTAACTCTATTCACCAAAACTTACCATTAAACATCAAAGTTTCGAATTAAATCCTAACACAGTTGAGGATTACCGGAAAAAGATTGCAAGTTGGAACATTTTGTTTTGAGAACAAACTGTTTTACTCGTCAAAAAGTAATACTACTTACTAATTAAAACTAAAAAGGTACTTAATTAATTTAGGGTATACGTCAAATGTGAAAGCTATATGTGTTTTCTCATAGCTTTGTGAATTAGAGAGGAAGGAAGGAATCAACTTTTCACCATTAATTGGACCAAAAATTTGGTTCTATATATATGGCTTTAGGAGAAAGCAAAGGGAAATGAATATTTAAGATGAGTAGGTAAAACTTAAAGTGATTACAATAAATCATATCAACTTTCATGGTGAAGCAATTTAATAAAGTAAAAATATGTATTAATTCATCATGTGTTTGAGTGAATAAAGTTTACATGCAATATCATAAATTTATTACTTTCTCAGTTTTAAAAAGAATCAGGATATTTTTCTTTTTAGTCTATTTTTTTAAAAATGATTTTTTTTTCTTTGGCAATAATTTAATTTCAGCTTTTCAGTCGACATGTTTAAGACCACAAGATTAAATGACATTTTGGTACATTTGACATAAATTTAATCTAAGACCACAACATTAAAAAATAGTTTTTATTTTCCTAAACTCCATACCAAATCAAACCAGGTTATTTTTAAAAAAATATATAAATGTCAAGTGCAAATAAACTAGATAAAAACAATAAAATGTTGTTTTAGTCAGGATCAAACCATGGTCGTGTGGACAGTCGCACTACAAACTGCCCTTTTATGCTTTCAATGGGGTACTAATAGTTATATTTAGTTTCTTTTAGTTTGTTAAAATAGATATACATATATATATATAATTTTTTTTTCAAATTAACAAATATAGGTGCATCCCCACCTATACATGTGATCCGCCTCTGGTCTTAAGACCTTGAAACTCTAACCATACAAGAACAAACAAAAATTGAATTCAGGTGAGAAAGTTTTCTTATTTTCTTCGTAAGCTTCCAAAATTAATAATTACACTTCAATTTTAAATAATTAAAAAACTAAAACATAGTGCTAAATAAATCTTGCCAGCCATATTTATCCAATTAAATTCATCTCAACCAAAATCATGCAAAATAAAATAAAATTCCTCACGTAACAAAATAAACTTTCTTATGGTCTTTTTAACTACTGCGTGAAAAATAAATTTAAGCAAAGAGTAATTAATGTTTTGATGAAAAATTCATGCAACAGCCTTTATTTTGAGGACTCTATTTATACCTTAATAATCTATCAGTGATTGTTAATGGATTACCTTCTGTTTTGGATAGTTGTTACCTATATTGTATTTATATTTTAGTGTATTATTAACTTAAATACATTTTTTGTTTTAATTGTTACCGAAAATTTATTATTGTTAAATTCGTCGTTATATAGTAAAAAAAAAATACTGTAATATTTTATATAATCATCCGATCAATTTAGTGTAATTGTGTTGTGTTACCATAAATTTATTTCCTCATTTCGTATTTGATTATTATCTAATAATCTTGATTTAGTCCTTTATCCTACATTTTTATAATAGTTCTACCATATATTTTACTTTTTTGAAAGGATTGTTGTACATTTTACTAATATGACATTAGATAACAATGAAAACAATATAACCTATCCATACATTATATTCATTAAAACAGAACATCACAATACTATAAGAAAACACAATCAGCAACTCAATGCCTTTAAAAATGAGGCCTCCGTTTAGACCCCCAAATTTGGAGGTCCCAATTTTATTTTAGTAAAATGAGTTTTTTTTAATAAAAAAATTATACTATATCTTTTAATTTATTTGTCTTTTTTTAGTTCGTTTCAAAACATTAAAGAATGTTTTTTTTTTGTCAATTTTTAAATTTAGCTTCTACATGATGTGCTTAAGATCACAAGATTAAAAAATACATCTATATATATAGTTTAAGACCATAGATAAAAAAAAAAATAAAGATTTTTATTTTAAAAAAAATATAACTTTGCATCTCAGAAATTAAAAAAAATTTAGAAGTTTGGACATGCAATATAGAATTTTTGTGTTGTATATTTTCTCATAAACATAAGAATCCCATGAGTTTATTAAAACAACCCCAATTGTTTATTCAATCTTATCAAATAAACAAAAATTTATAAAATCGCATAATAAATTATTATAAAACTATTTGTACTTCTCCACTTAATTGTTTCATCCAACTTTAATTCAATAAAAAAATTGAACATAAATTGTGGTGTACTAATCTTTAATATAATTCTCCCACCTGGTACATACAATCTTGTCACGTTGAACTTGCATTTCTTGATCATATGACCGAGAAGACGAACCGACATTGTCACTTTGAGCCATTTGTTGGTCAATATCATTCACAACTATATTTTCATGCTCATAGACCATAAATATTTCATCACCCATTTGGTATCATCGCAAATAATTATGTAACACTGTACAAATTATGAAAATTTTCACTCGTGTGTTAATATCATATGATTCATGCCTTGTTTCACTTGTGTGCAATTGCACATTTTCAGTGCATTAATTTCGTGCTAAATCAAACATATTGGAAGTAGTGATTATCAAACATACATCACCAATTTTGTCCCTTTTCATATTAAATTGTTTTAAACATTTTCATATGTAGCCGAAAGAAAAGTTTTTATTATTATGAAAAACCAAAAAAGTATTACTCCCTCCGTTTGTATTTATATTCACCAAATCAATTTTTACTTTATCATTTATATTCACCAAATTGAAAGCAATAATAAATTTTAAAAAGTAATGATGTGATTATTAATTTTTTTTACATATGAAATAAATGTTTAGTAGATATAATGTGGGGTTGTTTTAACAAAATATAAATTTGTGGGTCCAATTTTTGTATTAAAAAAATCCCAATATCATTTTTGAAGAATATGGTATTCCATCTCATGATATGAAATCCCGAGATGGAATCAGTGTGAAATCTCATGTTCAAACGTTGATTCCATCTCACAATTTCATATCATGATATGATATCGCATGATCAAACACCTACTTAGACTATGTCAACCTATCAAATATCCAACTGTATTTTTCATCTCACGATTTCATATCGTGATATAATATCGTATGACCAAACACCTACTTAGTAAATTACAATTTCAAAAAAAGAAAGATAAAAAGCAGTAGCAGCAACATGTACTAATATTTATAATCCACTAAAATTCATATGGATATTACATTATTCTTTTTTTGAATTATCATTCTATATTATAATTTTTTATATTGTTTATGCTAAAATAATATAACATGAGTGGCAGAGGTGACCGGTTAGATTTTCACGGGATATTTATACGGCCCCGTGATAGTGAAATCCCCACTTGTCGCTTTGCAAGATTTTTCGCGCTAACTGTCCATTTACATACTCCCAAACAAAACAGAACTTTCCCAAATACTAAAACGATGTCGTTCTGAGTATCTGTCCACCTCTTTCTAGGTACTTGTGTTCTTCATCAGATCCTATACTAGTACTGTAGTAGTAGAATATCAATATAGAATGAGTGTTTCATTTTCACTTTTTTTTCACTTTTTCAGATTTTCTATATTGAAAGATTTTGTCTTTACATGATTCTTGATTTTACAGCAGGTGTCAATACCAAATGGGGTCTCTGCAAACACCCACAAATCTTAGCAATAAGTCATGTTTATGTGTGTCAGGGAGAGTTGTGAAGGGTTTGAGGGTAGAAAGACAAGTGGGGTTGGGATTTTCTTGGTTGTTGAAGGGACGAAGAAACAGAAAGGTTCAATCTTTGTGTGTTACAAGTAGTGTTTCAGATGGTTCATCAATTGCTGAAAATAAGAAAGTGTCAGAAGGGCTTCTTTTGGGTGCTGAGAGAGATGGTTCTGGCTCTGTTGTTGGTTTTCAATTGATTCCACATTCTGGTACTGCCCCTTTTTGTTTTCTTGAATTTGAAGTTAACATTCAGTAATTTTTTTGTATTTAATTTTATCCGGATATGGTTTTCAAGTTGCTCTAATTAGTGAAAATCTGTTTTTTAAGATATCATAATTCATAGTTTCCTATTTGATTATACAATGCCCCATGCTGCCAATTTTAGTAACAACCTCAACTTCTACGAATAATGGATGGTTATTAGAAGCTTTGCTCAATGGATATAGTTACACTGTATTTTGTAGTTTGTCAAATGCTCACTCGCTCTTCTGATGGCTAAAGTGATCATATGACTTTGTTTACGGCTTTATGCTGAAGTTTGTATCTGATGAAGCGAACAGAGGCTGGGAACACTTAGCTTTTTAATCACACTATATGAGCTCTGTCCAAGTGTTCGGGATGATGTTAGAATTCAACTATATGGTTATGGTAAATTCCTATTGTTTAAACTTTTGGATCAGCATCTCTCATAGTAATTTGATTTTTAGAGGGTAAGCATGATAGCTGAGAGTTAGATGAGTTGGCCTTCAAGATGACAGAAAGAATACTCAGACTATTTGATGTTTGTGGTGAGGTTCTGGAACTTTACTTAATTGACTAGTTAATTTATCATCCAAAAGAAAGTACTCAACCAGCTTCTTGTTTTAGTGGATTTCCACTCTGTGATACTGATGTTTGTTAGTGCTTACATGCTTCAAACTTGTTTATGCTTGTTGATTCTATTGCTGGTGAAAGACTTATGTGATTGGGGATAATGGGAGCATGAGCTTGACAGGACTCATGACATTGCCTTTGTATGTGTCCATTTATCTTTTGGTAGTTTTTCTCTGTGTCCATTGTATGAAGCTGAAGATAGTTTTTTTAAAAAAATATATAAGATAAATTTATATGAAGAAACACCTGGAGTTTAAACTCATTTACTGAATTTATTTAGGCTTGTTACTAATTGCTTATACACCTGATGTATCTCTGTGCCAAAATATGTAACGGTAGTGCTTACATTCTAGTTTTTTAAATTTCTTTTTCTAGTTTTGCCTTCAAAGAAAATAAAAATGGTGCACACTCAATTCAGTTGCAGGAGATGCAACAATGGTAGAATCTCATGATATTGTAGCCAATGATAGAGATGACTTGAGTGAGGATACTGAGGAGATGGAGGAAACCCCAATCAAATTAACTTTCAATATCATTTTTGTTACTGCTGAAGCAGCTCCATATTCTAAGACTGGTGGATTAGGAGATGTTTGTGGTTCTTTGCCAATGGCACTAGCTGCTCGGGGTCATCGTGTAATGGTCGTTTCACCTAGGTATTTGAATGGAGGTCCTTCGGATGAAAAGTATGCCAATGCTGTTGACCTTGATGTGCGGGCCACTGTCCATTGCTTTGGTGGTGCACAGGAAGTAGCCTTCTACCATGAATACAGGGAAGGTGTTGATTGGGTCCGTACATTTTCTTTTCCCATACTTATTTTTTAATTATTATTTCTGGATAAAGTGCTTGGTGGTATATTCTTCAGTTTTATATTTGCTCCTCTCTCGCCCCCTTTCCGAAATAGTGTAAAAAGAAGTGCTTCGAATCATTGCTATTTGACTCGGACCTGTTCTAAAAAAGTCGAGGTATTTTGAATTGTTTGTTGACACGGACAAAGTAATGATTAACTGGCTGCATCAAGCAAAGGACTGTCTGACTGAAGGATGATGTTTGCAAACAACTTAAATTTCACTGTTATTTGGACATCAACTTGACCGACTCAAGGATGATTTCAAACAACTTAAAGCTAACTATGGTTGTTTGGATGTCAGCCTACTTTAATTGATAAAATTAGTTGTATATGTCTGTTTTTTAATTTAATAGAAATGTTTCTTCTTAAGTACATAGTTATGATTTAGTGGTGAAGTACACTGCTCTTGCTATCAGGTATTTGTGGACCACTCTTCTTACTGCAGACCTGGAACGCCATATGGTGATATTTATGGTGCATTTGGTGATAATCAGGTAATATATTACTCTTTTTCATGCATGATGATCACATCTCTATATGGTTTAATGTGATGGCTAGTGATAATACTTCCTTATCTTTTTGGTAAGCAGTTTCGCTTCACTTTGCTTTCTCACGCAGCATGTGAAGCGCCATTGGTTCTTCCACTGGGAGGGTTCACTTATGGAGAGAAGTGCTTGTTTCTCGCTAATGATTGGCACGCTGCCCTGGTTCCTTTGTATGTTAACAAAATATTCTGACTTATTTATATTTTTGATGTACCCTATTTTGATCTTTAACTGAACGCCGAGCATCTCGATGCTACTTTTGCTTGTGACATTCTTAACATTCTTACAATAACACTTTTTAGAGAAGTTCCTTACAAGGGTGTAATCTGTAGATGTATAGCTATACATCAAAAATTAAAGATATAGATTCATAATGCATTGCACAATAGTGCTTGTGTGTCAGTATTGCAGATGTTGTTATCAATTTTATGTTGCACTTTCTGCAGTTCACCTTTCATCACAAAGTTCTTTAGCCTTCTGATAAACTATAAGGTAATGTATTAATACACTTTTCTGAAAATTAAAAGAAAAATAAAAATCATAGTACATTAGTATTCATCAGTTCTGTGAAAATTGAAAGGCTTTCATGTTTAGGTATTCATATTGTGAGAAGCTGGTTACTACGACTGACTGCCATTTGATTGTTCTGCTTATTTTGTAAGGGCCATACTTGAGTGATAGGTTATTATTTGGTCCTCTAATGAGAATTTTTTTTACACACTATCATCTAACTATGCCAGTCACACTATATCATAAGTAGCCTTGGAAACAGCTTCCCTCCATTCACCTGCAGCACCTAACGTTCTGCGAAATAGCTTAATTCTGGTTGTCTGTGCTTTTGACTACTTTTGACCAGTTTATGATAGAATCCTTTTGCTGATCTTCAAGTGTTCTCGGTGCAGACTTTTAGCGGCCAAGTATCGTCCTTATGGTGTTTACAAGGATGCTCGTAGTATTGTCGCAATACACAACATTGCTCATCAGGTACTTTCCTAGTTTACTTCTTCCTGTTTCTGTGACATTGTGTTATGGCTAGCAGTAAGTTTTGCATCTGTTTAATGTCTCCTGGGATCCACTGTATTTGGAGGTATAATGACTCTACGTAACAGGCTTATATTGTCTGGTCAAACTGTGAGATCCTCATGGTTTTCTTTCTGAGCCATTTAATTCTTAATCATCACAATGTCAGTATTGTTGGCTTGAATTTGATGTCTTTAATCACTCTACTCGTTCACTTCCTGAATCTGTAAGTGAATCTACTAGAACATGGGATAAACTCTGATAGAATATGAATAGGTTTATACAATCCTATTAGAATAGAAATAGGTTTATACAATCCTATTAGAATAGGAATTGGAATAGAAATAGAAATAGGAATACTAAATAGTATCCTATTTGATAAAGGATTGTATTCTAGGGTCTATAAATAGGGTCTCAATGTAATAATGTAGACACAACAACAATTCAATAATATTCTTTTCCTATATTTCTCACAAACTCAAATTGTTTAATTCTTGGTTCACAAAGCTGTGATTTGATTTCAATAATATTCTTTTCCTATATTTCTCACAAACTCAAATTGTTTAATTCTTGGTTCACAAAGCTGTGATTTGATTTAAGATTCTCAATTTCTGGGGAGTGGTTGCTCCAGGAAGGCAGGAATATGAATGTATCTCATTCGGTGGATATGTCATGTTTGGAACTCAAATCTTCTGTTTGATTAACAATTTCAAGATGCTTTCCATTTGGAGGAAAGTTAAAAGTGAAAATGAACATTCTCCCTGGTGATTGTAAATTGGCTTTAGATTATCAGTTCCTTTTTTAAAAAAACCTCAAGGTTGGGGTGTGGTTGACCTTATGGATGCCTTTTGACATTAAGATCATATTGGTTTCTAACTGCATGAGATGTAAACTTTGCATGTAAATATGTTTGCTCGAAATTTCCGTCTTATTTACGGTTATAGGGTCAAGTGGGTCGGAATTTCCAAATGAATCAGTTGCTCTAGAAACTAATCAAATGACCATGATGGATGGTTTCTGTGTCATACTAAGAGACCCCGACTCCAGTTTGTATCCATCAAGGGTTGCAGCAGGCAAATCTTGTTAGGTCAGTTTCATATTTTTGGATTTATTCTGATTGGTTTAGAAGTAGAAAGTTAGTGGATGATGAGAGGTGGATCCATACTCCATATTTATGGTCTCATTGCTTGTTGGTAGTTAATCATTTACCTTGTATTTGGTCTATCCCAACCTTATCTGATGATCTCCGTGGTTCATAATTAATCATTATTTGTGTGATTGAATAGTCCCGTCTGCAACTTAAGTTATGCACTGGTTTGTATTGAAGTAATCTGCATCTTGAGGTTATCAGTGTTTGACATGGTCATAGATTGTCTCTTGTTTGATATTTTGCATAGGGAGTGGAGCCTGCAGTAACCTACAATAATTTGGGTTTGCCTCCACAATGGTATGGAGCAGTTGAATGGATATTTCCCACATGGGCAAGGGCGCATGCGCTTGACACTGGTGAAACAGTGAACGTTTTGAAAGGGGCAATAGCAGTTGCTGATCGGATACTGACAGTTAGCCAGGTCAATACAGAAATTTTCACTTCTGTATACTAGTCGAAGAATATTCGGAAGCATATCACTGATTATGGTTCATAAATTTCTATTTCGTTGCGAGATAATCTACATGACATCATGATAAATTGTTGAACATTGTTATTGAGTATATAAAAATATTGCATTAGTCCTCTCTTCCTATTTTTCTTTTTGTAGTTACTTCTCCTTTTCTAAATTTTTGTTTTGGTGGCAGGGATACTCATGGGAAATAACAACTCCTGAAGGGGGATATGGGTTACATCAGCTGTTGAGCAGTAGACAGTCTGTTCTTAATGGTATGCGTGTTAGATGATTCCTTTTGAGCGCTTTCTGATATTCTTCTTTTCCTCTTACTCGAATTGTAATTTGGTAGGATATATGTTGATTGACGAGGCTTATGTACCAGCATTAGCTTCATTTCTATTCAAGTCCTAACTTTTGTTAAAACATGACCAGAGCCAAGGCTAATTGTATTAATGACCTTCACCATGCATTTCTGTTGTCTCTGAACTTTAGAAATTACTAGTTAATCTATCTCTACTTTTATGCAGGAATTACTAATGGAATAGATGTTAATGATTGGAACCCGTCGACAGATGAGCATATTGCTTCGCATTACTCTATCAATGACCTCTCCGGAAAGGTAATTAAGCTTCTAAGTTTCACAATTTTGCAAATTAAGTGATAAAGTGCAGCTAGAGAAAAGGACTATTAGCCTATTTGGCCAATCTTCCATAAATTGCTTATTTTGGGAAGTGTTTTTTATTAGAAGTACTTTTGGAGAATAGTAGTTTGTATTTGGCTAATCAATTTGAAAAAAGCCTTGGTCAATATTAGAGCAGTAATTTGTGCTTGACAAAGGTTCCAATAGTGCTTCGAGGGGAAAAACTATTTTTTTCTTCCAACTTCAGCTACTACTCAAAAGTCAAAAGCACAGCTTGGCTGAACAGACAATACGTCTACAAAAGCTTCTTAACTGCTGCGAAATTCAATCCAAATGAGGGTTCCTCTAGAGGATTGTCCATAATCCATTAAAAGGGAACAGTCCAAAGGATATCATAGCATTTACTTACTTTTCATGTTTATTCTACATGCAGTTGTGCACAAACTCTCTTTTTCTCTGTTCTCTACATACCGCTGCTTAAATTGTCTCTGCTAACTTTCCATTTAATTATACAGGTTCAGTGCAAGACTGATCTGCAAAAGGAACTGGGCCTTCCAATTCGACCCGATTGTCCGCTGGTGAGAGTATCGTTGACTTCTTTGAATTGTGAAGAAAATTTCTTCCCTCTCTAACCAAAATGTGAAACTTCAACAATGCAGATTGGATTTATTGGAAGGCTGGACTACCAGAAAGGTGTTGACATAATCCTGTCAGCAATTCCAGAACTTATGCAGAATGATGTCCAAGTTGTACGTTCCACCCACATCTTTTTTTAAAGATCATTATTAATGCGGCATTTTTGAGTCTGATTGATAAACATAGGAAGATCATACGAAGATCCTAGTCTTTTGTCTTTCCAATGGTTCATAACTGTATTCACCTTAGGGCTTGGTTTATTGAAATTTCTTTCCTTGAGATTGTTTATGACAATTATGTTTTCCCTTCTTGTTTTACTATGCACCTTGGATCTACAATTCTCTTCCTTCATGCCCCCTTGCTTAGTAATTAATTGATGACCGAACTTTTAACGTGGTGTGTTTTAATTGAAATTTAATTATACAGTTTATCATACAGTGCATCGAGAGATTTCCTAAAAGGTAACTGAACATTTTGAACTCCAACTAGGTAGGCAGAACTTCTGAAATGGGTAGGGAACCAGAATTCAAAGTTCAGGTTATCTTTATAAGAATTATCCTAATTCTGTTCATCATGTCATGAAAAATTGTTCATTTGAATGTTGCAAATCATATTATTGTATTCAGGAATAGTTCTGGACCATATGTTTGTTCATCCTATTTTTCTAGGATAAGTGTTCTGCAAGATGTTTTTTTAATTGAGTTTATTATCTATTCCTTATTCAGGTAATGCTTGGATCTGGTGAGAAACAATATGAAGACTGGATGAGACATACAGAAAATCTTTTTAAAGACAAATTTCGTGCTTGGGTCGGATTTAATGTTCCAGTTTCTCATAGGATAACAGCAGGGTAATCCTGAATTTTAGATGGTCTTATGGCGGATTTAAATGCTCACTGTATTTATTAGGCTGACTTATCATGTTGTGCTCTGCAGATGCGACATACTATTGATGCCCTCAAGATTCGAACCATGTGGCTTAAACCAATTGTATGCAATGAGATATGGCACCATACCTATTGTTCATAGCACGGGGGGCCTAAGAGTGAGTTGATTTTCATTAATAGAAATGACTTTTCAAATGAAAAAGTTCATGCTTTAAAACTCTCTTCCTTATCTTTAGGACACAGTGAAGGATTTTAATCCATATGCTCAAGAAGGAAAAGGTGAAGGTACCGGGTATGTGTCTTTTCTTTGAAATGCTGTTGGTTTTGTAACTGGAAATATAATTTCTGTGCGAGCTCAGAAATCCTGCTTATACATAGAATCACATTACTCAACTAGCCTTTCCTGCTTCTTCATTTTTAAGGCTAGATTGTCCTTCTAGAACGGAAATATATGGAGACTAAGAATGTTAAGCTTGATAGCTTTGGACTTGCCTTGGGCTGCAAATCCACTATACCAAGTTACCAACTTTTTTCCCTTGAATTCAAGTAGGGTTGTTAATGTCCATATAAAGAGGTCAATTATCTAGTTGGAGTTAGAAGTATATATGTTACTATTGTCAATAATTAGGCTCTGATCCTTCTTGGAGCTTGGTTCTTATTATTAAATACATAAATGGAAAACTGTAATCGTAACATTTACCCATTAAGAGATGCAAGAATATTTTCCATTCCTGTTGCTGAATTTTTATGCACTTGTGTCAACTTTCCGTTGATAGTATCCAATTGATGTTACTATTTTTGAAAAATAACAGGTGGACATTTTCTCCTCTAACGAGTGAAAAGTTGCTTGATGTAAGTTTCCTCATTATCGATTGATGGTTTCAAACGTTTGTCAAATTATTCCTGATGTGGTTCTTGTTTTTACCTACTCTTTTTAACATAGAAATGCATGTTGTTTATTCTGTTTCCTTGTTCTTTTCGTTATTTATATGTTCCGTACAAGCAGTCACTGATTTGTTAGTTTGTGTTTTCTTGTTTGATTGGGGATAAACCGAGACACATAATGCTCATTGGTGTTTAGGTGGGAGGAGGGGTGTTTGAAGTCCTTTCATCATTGATGCCAGTTGAATACAGATGTAGATATCATCTATTTTTACTGTTATTTGCACTGCTTGCAGACACTGAAGCTGGCGATCGGGACTTATACAGAACATAAGTCATCTTGGGAGGGATTGATGAAGAGAGGTATGGGAAGGGACTATTCCTGGGAAAATGCAGCCATTCAATACGAGCAAGTTTTCACCTGGGTCTTTATGGATCCTCCATATGTCAGATGATTTATCAAGAAAGATTGCAAACGGGATACATCATTAAACTATACGCGGAGCTTTTGGTGCTATTAGCTACTGTCATTGGGCGCGGAATGTTTGTGGTTCTTTCTGATTCAGAGAGATCAAGTTAGTTCCAAAGACATGTAGCCTGTCCCTGTCTGTGACAGAGTAAAACTACAAAGGCAATTAGAAACCACCAAGAACTGGCTCCTTTGGGAGAAGAGTGGAAATATGTAAAAAAGAATTTTGAGTTTAATGTCAATTGATTAATTGTTCTCATTTTTTTTAAAAAAACATCTCATACAATATTTAAAATTGATCATGATTGATGATTAGCTTGAGTTAATGGCTTCATTTATATTGACAATTGATATGATGACTAATGAGATACTTATATTAGTCAAATTGAACATGATTAGCTTGAGTAGATACTGATCTGCTTACAAATATTTTCCAACTTTTAATTTTAGTTAGATACAATAATTGAACGTGTTAATTAATTAAATAAACTCATTTTTTGGTGGGCGTGGTTTAAAATTATTTCATGTTATGTTAGGTTTTGTACTGATAAAAGAAAATGTTAGGTTTTGGGAATAACGACTCATGGCCACTTCAAAGGGCCACTATTTCCTCATGTTAATCAGCGAATAGGATTTGATTTTGCGGTCATTTGCACGATTTTAAGCACAAATTACATAGTGTAAAGACATAACTTAAATTTTACCGAAACTTATATCGAGTGAATTAAATTGTAAATCACGCAAAAAAATTGATTGATTTTGGGAAGGGTGAGTTGTATGGTTATGGGGAAGTACCCCACTGGTCCACTGACCCATATCTCTTTGTACTTTGCTCATTGGATTCATCACATAAAGAAACAATCCATCAAAACAATATAAAATTCCAAAAGTAAAAGGGCCATCCCAATCCCAAAAGAGTATGTAAAGGGTTAGTGAGATGTAAGTGGACACATGGGGAGGCAAGTGAAACTCAAAAAATAATAATTGAGAATTGGTTGTTGTGTCGGTTGATTTTGTCCCACATCGATAGCACAGAGAGAGAAGGAAGTAGAGGACGATTATAAAATTTGGAGGAGGGGACAATGGAAAGGTTATCTTTGCGCTTGGGGCAATGACGCAGCTAGTGAGGTTCTAACCGAGGCGCGTCTATTGCTGGTTGAAAACTATTTCCAAACCCCCTCTTCGGCCTGGGTTCGCCTGTGGCCGTCGAGAATTTTTGAAAGGGCTTCCCTAACGGGTTTAGCCCAACAATTCTAGTTCAAATTTTGATGTGATTTGTGAACTTGTTTCATAATTATATTTTTTTTGTTTTATGCAATACTAGTAAAATTATTTACGCATTTAATATTATAAAATTTATTGATTATTAAAACTCAAACACTAGATAAATGGTTCATTATTATTCTTCAATCAAATTTTTCATTTGATTTTATAATTTATCATTTATCCTTCAATTAAATCTTTAATTTGATTTTATAATTTGTCTTTTAGCCACCAAGAAGTGTTACTATATGATATTTTTTAAAAATTAGATGAACATCAACATGAGATATTCAATTTTCTCATAAATAAATAATCTTTATATGTACTAAACAATAACTTTACAGAAACATAAACAACAAAGTTTAAAACATGTATTCAAAAACAACAATTAATATCATAAGCATAAATTAATGACTATAAAAAAATATATCAGGATCTATAACAATAGAATGAAATACAATGGAAAAAATTGAGCCCACTGAATGCACAGTGTTCCCTTAAGGAAATTATTCCTCTCTATTACCGAGGTTTAAAGGAATAGATCCTCTCAGGATGAAACGATTTTATTCACAAGTGTATTGATACAAAAATAATGGTGTCAGTGAGCCACTCAACAGAAGCAAAGTACACGAATATTTAATTGTGCAGAAGAAGAAGTTCAGAATTTTTATTATTTTAAAATGAGAGAAAATCCCTTTATTTATAGACAACAAAGGGTAGTATGAAAAAATGTTTATTGTGCCATATCGAAAATGTCACAACTTTTTGGAAAAGTTGCAATCCTTCGAAAAGGTCACAACCTTTCATAAAAGTCACAATTTTTTTATAAAAGTCGCAACTCTTCATATAATTTACAACTTTTCATAAACGTCACATCTTTTAATGAAATGGGAAGGCTATTTTTGAAAATAAATAAATTTTAAAGGAAATTCTAACTTGTGGTGGCGCTATGTAGGCGGGCCTGAGTTCTCTTTTATATAAATATATCATTAGTTGACTATTTTTTCATTCATTGAATATTTAATTAATCACCCTTTTACTCTTTCTTAATTACTTGTCCATTTTTTAATTTCATTTTACTAAAAACATAAGATTTTTAAAGTTTTTACTTTTTCAAAGTAATTAATTGAGAGTATAGTAGGTAAAAAGAAATTGTTGGACAAGTAATTAGGGACAGATGAAGTATTTTGTATGGTGCTTAAAAATAAAAAATAAGTAAATAATTTTATTGTGTGAATTTTTCAAATAAATGTGAACACTTTAAAAATAATTAATTGGTAATCATATTTAATGATTTTTTTCTTGATTTAGTAAGCTAGATAATTATTTTTAGTATAATGATCAACTAATATAGGACAAAGAGAGTATAAACAACTTATTATTGTGTAATAATATGATACTAATTGTTAACATCAGGAGATTAATTGTTTAACCTCAGTGAAATTGAATTGGTGTGTACCAATTTGGGTTAAGATTGATGTAATTATTTGTCGAGCATTTAACAAAACTCACACCATTCATTTCAAATAGAATTTGTCAGCACACATGGGCAGTCTCACCTATAGACTATGCTTTAATTTAAAGACTAAACGTATAATTGAAGGTTAAAATAGTGTGATTTAGTAATTTCCTCCATATTTTATAGTTGAGGAGCCAAGTGCCGCATACGAATGGGCTGTGCAATATTCTCTTCAAAGCGGAAATTATATAAAAAATAATTGAAAAGCTTTTAACTTTGTAATTAAATAATTAATAAGTGTATGTACTCATTCGGTCATTATGTTGTTCATGATTTGCAGTATCGAAGAGAAAATAATAACACGGAAATTTCTACTAAAGTATGAGTTACTTTGATTTTTGATTGCTTGTATGAAGTACTCCAAGATAAAGACATAGAAAAAAGTTGTACAAGCTTTGCCAAAGCGATTCAGGGGCAACGTTGTAACATAGTGTTAAACGATCTCCATTTTTATATAGTATTTGCAGTCATATAAGAGCAAGTCAGGTGCAATTCAATCCTTATTCCTAGCAATGGGAAAGAGGAGGGTCAGAGACCTATACAAAGTGGGATTCTATTAAAATTTGGAAGCGCACTAGCTTGGCTGGCCTAGAGTGGTTAAGTGGGTTGTTTAGTGTTGTTTTCGAATGTCTAAAAATGCTTGAAAATGAAGGTGGAGTACAATAATTTTTGTTGTGTAGCAACTATGATAATAATCAGAATTGTGACAACAATAGAAGTACCAAGATTTCAAACAACCATGAAGGTTTGGGGGAGGGGGATAGAGATTAGGGTGCGGAGGGATGTGTCAATTATTGAGAATCAATTTGGATTTAGGCGGTCAACCGCAGAGAAGAGATAAATAGAGTGGTATAGGAAAAGAAAGAGAGACTTACACATGATGTTCATTGACTTAGAAAAAAATTCTAACAAAGTTTTTAAAGGAGGTTCAATAAAGATGTATAAAGGCTAAAAACGTACTTATGACATACATTAGGGGATTAAGATCACGTACGAGAGGGGGTAAAGACCCAAGTGAGGACAATATGTGAATATTCAAAACACTTCACATACATGATAAGGTTGCACCAGAAGTCAACTCTTAGCCTATTTTTATTTGTCTTGGTAATAGATGAAGAGACGGGACATATAAAAAGAGATTGCCATGGTATAATGTGTATGTTATTTGTGAATGAAATAGTGTTGATTGACGATTCATGAAATGAAAATAACGACAAGTTATAGGTTTGGATACATATCTTGGAGTCTAAAGGGTTCAAATCTCAAGAAAGGGACTTGGGTTCAGGGTCGAGTCTTTTTTCGGGTCTTGAGGTTAGGGTCTCAAGTCTCGAGGTCGCGTATTAAGGTAGTGTTCAGGTCACGAAGTCAATTCAATGGTCGGCTCTTGAGGTTGTGGTCAGTGTCATGGGCAGGGGTTGAGGTTCAGTTTCTGGATCAGATCTCGAGGTTGAACTAAATATAGATGATGACTTATATTTTTCAAGTGTACGTTACTAGAAGAATAGTATAATTTATAATTCACTAAACTATTTATATTTAATAAATATTTCTTGTGAGTTTGAAACATTATAAGAAAATGAATATAAGTCTATCGTTAAAGAAAACATATAAATTTTACTCATATGGATTAAAAAAAAAAATCAACAAAATAAATGCTAAGTTTTGTTATATTTAACTCAATTTGATTAAAATATTTAAAACATTATCCTCATTAATTTTATTTTGCTTTTCAGCAAAATCCAGTCAAACTGAACCATGAACATTTTGGTTTACAGCGACGGATGATTGACATTTCTTTATCTTCAACTCGAAATCTCATGTTTGAATTTATGAGAATGAAAATAATTCTTTTGGGAGTGTCCCCTTGAATCCTACAATGCATGAATTTTACTTTAATTGAACCATAGTACAAATATCAAATTTGGTGAAAAATAAAAAAATGGAGAAATTTCATAAATATGTATAGATTATACAGACCGTAACTTTAATTTACTTATTAGCAATTTATAGCTATTGTTATTATTTAGTATATTTGTATTCGATGTATGTGTTAACTTAAATTTGTTGTATCAACATATACGGTCTCGTCGGATGCAATCAGCCAATCACGTATGCATTCACTCAATTTTATCATATCAATGCAAATAATCGTATTGGATACAATACGATATATTATATGCGTATGCTTAATAAGTTATACTCTCATATAGTTGCGTTGAATATAGTCATGATAAATTGTTTAAAGCACTCAAAAGGTAATTATGTTTGATAATTTTGTGAAATTATGCTTATAGTGTATTTTACCAAAAAAATAAAAATAAAATTGGGTACCAATTAGTTTTGGGAGTAGAATGCAAATGGAAATAAAAAACTACCAAAAAGAGATTTTTTAAAAAGATTTTAGTGTAATTCCATCCTTTTTTTTTTCCTTTTCTGAATAATCTAATTCCTTATTTGTGGGATAAATAAAAGTTTGGTTACAGGTTGTTCTCTCTCCATCTCTTTCTCTCTCTCCACGGCCGAGAGAACAATCCTTGTTTTTCCCTTTTCTCCCAAACCCTAACTCTCCTTCATCAAGAATCTTCAATCAAATCTCTATCTTTCTCTTTTCTTGATTTCTATCTTTTTCTTTTTTTTTTGTTACAGATTTCATTACATTTTCTTCTTTCAGATTTCTGATTGATGAATCTTTCAAATCTGGTTGAGATTTGGATGTTTGTTTCATTTGGATGACCTAAATGATGATTCCAGATCCGAATTTGGTCTATTACTCTTGTGTTGCAAAAGGAACAACTATCCTTGCTGAAATCAATTCAAAAGATGCCGATCTTGGATCCCTAGCTTTGAAATGCCTTGAAAAGACTCCTCCTTTGCATACCTTTTTCTCTCATACTATCCGAAACAGGACATATATGTTCCTGATAGAAAACCCATATGTGTTTTTCGCCATATTCGATGAAAAAATTGATAAATCGGATGGTCTTGCGTTTCTCAAAGGGGTTGAAGGGGCGTTTCGTGGAGTGATTGAGAGATCTTCTGGGAAGAAGCGTTTGGATAAATTGAATTCGCATTGTTTTCAGGGAGAGTTGAATCCTGTTTTTCATCAGCTGTTGGATTCAAGTATTGTGGATGAGGGTTCTAATTCCCCGAGGAGTGAGCTGGATCATGGACGAAGCGCGAGTTTGGATTCTGTTAAAGGGAAGAAAATTGGGTCAATGCCATTGCTTGCTGATGCTGCTAGTAGCTTGAAGCTAAAAAAGAAGAGGTTTTTCGGGCAGTTTAAGAAGAGGAATGATGAGATGTGTGAGAAGAGAGTGGATGTTTCGGATGATGGGATCAGATTGAGCAGAGATTTTTCAGTTGTTATGCAAAAGAATGGATTGATTCATGGAGAAGGAGGGCATCAAAAAGCTAAGAAAGTTTGGAAGAAACAAGTTTGGGTTGTCTTGTCATTGGATTTAATAGTCTGCACCATTTTGTTCATAATTTGGTTGTGTGTTTGCAGGGGCTTCAAATGCATCGATGCTTGATTGATATTGATACTACTTATGTTGTGTGTTTTTGCATCTATCCCTACGATAGATGTTTTCCACTGAATTGGATACATTACATTCTGGAGGATTAAATGCTTCATGTGTTGTGTTCACCGTTCTCACTCGAGCTACTTCTGTCAAATTTGAAGTCTTTTTCTCAGTATGGGGCCGATTTGATTTGTTTCTAAGCAACTTTTTATTAATGTGATGTTTTTAAGTTGTGCATTCTGTGGATATTATGACATATGCAAACTTTTCTTTTTAAGATATTTGTGTTATCTTTGCAGATAACCACTATAAATTGTATGATACTTGCTGGTAAAAAAGGGGAAATGATTTCTTTCTTTCCATGTAATCTATGTATTAACTTTCATCTGTACCCCAAAGATAATGACAACCAGGATTTGAACTATTATGGAAGTGTTGTTCCATTTATGTGATTGTTTTTCTTGTCAAATGAAGCATTGTTTCTACAGTGAACATTGTAAAATTCGTTGAAAGTAACCTGTAGTTTTGACTTTCCCATTTATGTTACATCAAAGGGAAAACAAAATGTGAATGAATTTGGAATGACAGAAGTTTTCATGAAGCAGACATTTTCTGTGATTGAGAGGCTGCTCTTGTTTCTTGGTTCTTTCTTTTGCAGATTCAATAGTAGCGATTGGACGTGATTGTAATGTTATGGTGTTTTTGAAGCTTCTAAATACAATTCTCTCCAGCTTTTTTGGAGTTTTGAACAACGAGAATCAATGTTCACTTGATGGTATGTGCAATTTAGTGGAGGTTTCAGTTTTCTACTATTTGAATGTACTTTGAATGAAAAAGTGCAAACTGCATATGCATTATATAGTAGTCTATCAAACAATATTTGATTATACAATCGAAATTGGAATCTGATACAATGGTTGCCTTGCACTTTTGGGCCTTGCTGAGTTATTAGGCATCACTTCCATTCTTGTTATTTGAACGGAATCTGTCCATAAGAGAGCTTAGTGAGTTACTTTTTCTACAGCAAGTCACAATTTGTTTGTAGGATATGGCGCTTCTCTAGATAGTTGATGATGTGATTCAAGATTGTTATTTGCTATAAATTCCTCTTTGTTGTATCAGCTACTGTCATGCTGGAGAGATCAATTCTCAAATGGTCTCATACAGCTTGCTTTAGGGTTGGATTATCTTCATGGGTGTTTACAGATGCCAAAGTTGCAAAACTAGTGATACTTCAACATGTGTAATTGGCTTTTTAAATTTCGCATCAAGGTTTTATTGGCTTTGCTTTGTTGGCTTCAAGTTTCTCAAAACTATGCTCATATATTTCCGCTACCTTCTTGCGCACACGCGACACATTCATTCTGATACCTGCTTGGTGTTATCTTAAATGGTTTCTCATACTCCCAGCAGAAATAAGGTGGATGGTTTATAACCTTAGAGGAGAAAAAGTTTGTGAGTTTTCTCTGTTTGTCCTTTTACACGAAAATGCAGATCTTATATGACTACAAATATCAAATTCTGTCGTCCTGTCTAGGATGATGAGTTGGATCTCAATTATATTTCTGTGAGTAGGGTCATACTTGCATATTCAAGGCCATTGTTCCTTAATGTTGAGCTCGTAAAAATTCATAAACTTCAAATTCTTATCATCATATCATGTGAGTTAATACATATTTTCTGTAAATTTAACTGCAAAGTAATGGGCTTAACTTTTAGAGATGAAGGATTGTCATTTGGTGGGATGGCCAGGCCCAAGCACACAACTTGGACCACATAGGGACTCGAAATCTAAAAAAATTGAACTGATTTGGTGGGGTGCGCCAGGCCCGTGCAATAGTGCAACGCATGGGCGACGCTTGAGAGCCTAGGTAGCAAGCTACCTTGATAGACTCTCCCCCTTAAAAAATTGAGTTAATATCGTGTGGATCGATGATCCACATATCAGATATTAAACTGATAAGAACAGATACTACACTTGATCTTAGCCAAAAGGCCGAGAAAGGTATGCTTTGAAACGTGGCCTGTTTGGAATTTTATAGTAGCCTACAGATTCCTTGTTACACACCGTGAAGATGTGGGAGTTCTGGACAAACGCACCACATTTACTAGAAAATTAAATTTGTTTTTATACATGTAGCTATTTGAAAGAGAAAATATGTTTAGAATCAGTTTAAATTGACTTATTTTAAGTTTGTACATCAAAATAGTTTTAAGAACGTTTGTGGTGTTTGGGTAAGACTAGAAAATGTCTTTAAGCACTTATATATATGCCAAAATAACAAAAATTCATCGATTAGAAATCCTTACTTATGATTATTGGCTTTATAAGCCCATTCGAATAGGCTTTTATTGTGTTCTTTTCCCTCTCTCGAGCAAGCCGTTCAACATTCTGAATTTTACATTCCTTAGAGTGTCGCCTGATATGGTGTCTATTATCATAAAAGGTTATGGTGTGATGTATAAGATCTCTCTACAATTTCGAGTTTGAACTTTGAGTATAGAAAAAATAATTCTTATAAGGTGCACCTCTCCCTTTAATGTGTCTTGCGTAGCATGAATTTGGATTAATTGAACTTCAATGCAGATGCAGAATCGAATGAGAAACAAAAAATATCCATGGTTATAATAGATTATTATTTTTTGCATAAACTTTTCCCGCTTCCCTATAGTTAAGTTGAATAAAGCATAAGAGAAGATAAGATTAGAATAAAACACTTCAAAGTCATGACAAAGAGTCTTTGCCTAATTCTTGGTGAACATTATACGTTGCTGGTGGGAGATAGGAGAAATTTCATGAAATTAGTCGAAGTGTGCGTAAACTAATCCAACTGCTATGATTATCAAAAGAAAAAAAATCATGATAAAGTGTCAACTAAATTCGAAAATGAATGTTACTCTACAGCCCATATAAATGATGTACCAAAACCTTGCTAAGTTTTTGAATCGTTTAATACCATAACATTGCTTAAGTCCAACACTAACTCCTAGATCTTATTAAAGACATGATCTTAAATATATAGGAAAATACAGAGATTGAAAATTAAGGTTAAAGATTAATAGAGAATTAAATTATCTAGTTAGCTTCCCAGTTTGTTGTTATCACTCTCTTACTAGTTTATGTTTTCATATTATTTCCTTTACCTTATATATCGTAGTATTTGTTGTTACAATTCTCTTTTTCATTGTTTTCAATATGACTTTTTTGCTATTGTAATTGCTTTACAGACCTATTTCTCATATGCATTACTTGAGTCAATATTTATTGAAAACAATCTACCTACCTTCATAAAATAGGACTAAGGTTGTGTACATGTTACCCTTCCAGACTTCACTAATTGTGAGATTACACTTGATATGTTGTTGACAATTTTCTTACGGTCACAAATTCACTTATTGCAATTTTTTGTGACGGTTTATGATGATGAGTTGGATCTAAAGGTATGAAAAGGGTAAAAGCATACATTGCATATTCAAGGCCATTGTTTTTTAAAGTTGAGCTCATTAGTTGCCATCAGTCATTAAACCTATAGATGTCCTAGTCCCTATAGTCGAATAACAAGTCGTTATAACAACTCATAAACTTCAAATTCTGAATCTGCCTTATATTATCCTCCTAACATTGTTTCGTCGTAATTGGAGCCTCTTATAGGGTAAATGACCTTGCCAAGAATAGCATCTGCACATCATAGAGGTTATATCTGTAAATTTTGAACTGCGAAAATGTCGTTTTTTTAGGATTAGAAATAAATGGACTTTTAGAGACGGAACATTGTGGATACTGAATTACATATCTGAGGAGATTTTAGTTCCATCCTTTGAAAGAGTTCTGGAGATTGAGAATTGTGAGTGTACACATGCATACCTACGTTATGTGTATCAAAACTTAAATTGATGTCTTACCCTCTTTGATGCAAGAGAACTTTGAATATTAGATGTCCGAAAGCGTTTTGAAGATTGAGAAAACGAAACTCAAATTGATGACTTGCCCTTTTAATCAAAATTGTACCGGAACTCAAATAAATATCCTACCCTCTTTGATGCAATAAAAATTTGAACACAACTTGCATTAACTCACTATTTAAAAATAAATTTGCTGTGAGCAATTTGGGCCATAATGGGCTACAAGAGCTAAAAATTTTGAACTGATTTGGTGGGGTGCGCCAGGCCCGTGCAATAGTGCAACGCATGGGCGACGCTTGAGAGCCCAGGTAGCAAGCTACCTTGATGGACTCTCCCCCTTAAAAAATTGAGTTAATATCGTGTGAATCAATAATCCACATATCAGATATTAAACTGATAAGAACAGATACTACACTTGATCTTAGCCAAAAGGCCGAGAAAGGTATGCTTTTAAACGTGGCCTGTTTGGAATTTTATAGGAGCCTACAGATTCCTTGTTACTCAGTCTCTGTGACGATGTGGGAGTTCTGGACAAACGCATCACATTTGCTAGAAAATCAAATTTATTTTTTACATGTAGTTATTTGAAAGAAAAAGAGCTTGTTTAGATTGGTTTATTTTAAGTGTTTTAAACCACTTTTGTAGCGTTTGGAATAAGATTGAAAATATTTTTAAACATTTATTTTTATGTCAATAACAAAAATAAGTTGAATTCTTTACTTATGACCTTTGGCTTATAAATTCACCCACACAGGCTCTTATTGTGGTTTTTTCCCTCTCCCGAGCAACATGTTCAAAATTCTTAATTTTAGTTACATTCCATAAAGTGTCTCTCGGTATGATGTTTATTATATTACTAAAGGTTGTGGTGAGAAGGATCGATAACATCTTTCTACGGTCTCGAGTTTGAATTCTGAGTATATAAAAATTAATTCTTATAAGGTGCACTTCTCACTTTAATGAGTCTTGTGTGGCATGAATTTGAATTAATCGAACTTTAATGCGGATGTGAAATGAATGAGAAACAAACAAATATCCATGGTTATCATAGATTTTATATATATATAAACTTTCCTTACCTCCAATAGCTAAGTTGAATAAAGCATAGGAGAAGTTTAGATTTTAGAATAAAACACTTTAAAGTCATGACAAAGAGTATTTGTCTAATTCTTGGTGAACAGTACAGGAGATAGGAAAAATTTTATGAAATTAGTCGAGATGTATGTAAATTGACTCGAACATCATGATTATCAAAGAAAATAAAGAGTCTCAACTAAATTCGACAATGAATGTTATTCTATCCCCATATCAACGTTATACCAAAACCTAGATAAGTTTTTGAATCGTTTAATAATTAATACCACAGCATTGCTTAAGTCCAACACTAACTCCTAGATCTAATTTAACCAAATTTGGTGCATGTTGTTCCTCCTATATTGGTCCTACACAGAGAGAGTGGGTGATGGAAATTGATTGATGGTTAAGTACTGAATACGAATGTAAAAAATAATTAGTTGATAAACCACAAGAAAAGACCACACAAGATATATATGTGACACAGGTATTTGTCATGACACGTTTACAATTTATCAAAGACATGATCCTAAATAGAAAGATATAGAGGTCGAGAATTAAGAATGAAGATTAGTAGGTAATCGTTGTCTAGTTGTTGTTGTTATTGTTCTCATCTTCATTGTTTTCAACATGACTTTTTTCGTTACTATAATTGCTTTACACATCTATTTCTCATAGGTGTTACTTGAGTTGAGGATTTTATCGAAAATTATGGTTCTACCTAGTAAATCGTCATTCATTCCACCCTTCCAAACTCCACTAATAATTATGAGATTATATTGGATATATCGTTGTCTATTGTTAACAAATTTCTTACTGTCACAAATTCACTTATATGCAATTTTTTGTGACAGATTTATATCTCCATCAAAAAAAAATTTAGGAAAATTCAGATATCAAATGTTTAAAAATGTACGACTAGCTGATTTGGTACGCAATCTTACTAATTTCAAGAAAATAAGGTGACATGTTATTTACATCAAAATAAATAATTCAATTATCAAAATTACAAATTAAAATAAGATCACATCTTTCTGGATTAGATTTAAGTTACAGATATTTATTTGGCAATAACAGAGTAATTTTTTTGTTTTATCTTTCCACAAGTATTTTGCTCAATAAAACTAAAATGCCTGCACTAACAATGAAGGGTAAATCACATAAATATGCTATATTAAAAAAATATTTACCATCTATGACAATATAACTTTTTAAACTTAGTATAACATTTTTTTGGAATTGAAAATGTTGTACAATTTATCTTCTCTTCGCTTCCTCCTCTTCTTTTTTTTATTCTTCTTCTTTGTTTCTTTCTCCGTCATTTTTCTTCTTCTTCTTTTTGTTCTTTTTCTTCTTCTTTAAAATTTTCATTTAATTAACTATCCTCAAATTAATATTTGCTCATATTTTACTATCTTTACTCAAGACACATGACGAGAAGAGGAATAGAAAAACTATAAATTTGTATAGAAATATGTTTTCAAGCAGAAATTTCAAATCTCTAAAATTACAGCGGTAAGAGTTCACCATTGATAGTCATCATAAAGCTTCAAATTTTAGATTCATTATTTGAATTTTACGAATTTGCAATTAGTTTGGATAGGTTGTTACTACTAATAATTGAAAATGACGTTTGTAGTTTATATCTCAATTTTGAGAGGGTTTGGTTAAGTTTATAATTGGTAACACACTTATACTACATTTATAATACATGCACATTACATTTTTAATACATATTGCAACTATCACTCATGTTCTTAATGATACAAACCAAAATAATTTATAAGACACATATAGTACATGTTTTATTCAAAAATAATACAAGTTTAATTCAGTTTATCTTGTCTTTCGTTAGTTACGTTTTTCATTTATTCTTAATTTTCTCTTCTAATTCACCTTTAATACTATGTAATACACTTTTAATGCAAATTTAAATCATTTTGTAGTTTATTATTTGTTACTATTAGATTACTTGTTTAATTCATTATTGATATAAGTTTAATTCACTTTATAGATCATTGTCTGGTCTTTCATCGGTTACATTTTTTATTCATGCTTAATTCTCTCTTCTAATTCAACTTTAATATTTGTGTAATGCAAGTTAATTCATTTTTCAGTTTATTGGTTAATTTGTTACGATTGAATTACTTGTTTAATTCATTATTGATACAAGTTTTATTCAGTTTACAGATCACAAAATGCTCTTTCGTATGCTACATTTTGCATTCATGCTTAATTCGCTTCTAATTCAACTTTAATATGTGTGTAATACATTTTTAATTCAAGTTTAATTCATTTTGCAGTTTATTATGTTTCTTCATTTGTTACGATTAATTACTTGTCTAATTCATTATTGATAAATATTTTTTTCAGTCTACGAATCATTGACTGCTCTTTTGGTTGCTACATTTTGCATTCATATTTATTTCTCTTCTAATTCAATTTTAATTCAAATTTAATTCAAGTTTAATTCATTTTGTAGTTTATTGGTGATGCGTAGAAAAAAAACATGACTAATCTGGTCATGCTGATTTACTTCAATTTATAAGACATGTATAATATATGTTTATTCATTAACAATATATTTATAATACATTTTGCAGACTTCACTCTCTTTTTAGTGATCCCAATCAAATTATTTATAATACACTTATAATACATGCATAATACATTTTTAATGCATATTGCAGACATCATTCCAATTTAGTACAATCTTTAAAAACAACATACATAATAACTTTTAGGGGCTAATTTTTTATAAGAGCTACATATCCGTTAACGTTTATTTTGATCCATATCATTTCTTGTACCACATTAAATATTGAAGGATCAACAACTTAAATATCATTATAGTGGCTGACAACATAATTTCCAGGGACAGATAGAGAAAGAATGAGCTCAAGATTTTCTTCTCCCTTTAGAGACATAACGAATTGAATTTGTGGTTCAAGATTGTGGATCTTTCAATTGTAGCTGTAAAATATTGATACCTTGCACAGAGAGAATAAAAAAGGAGAAAGAAGAGAGAGAGAAAAAGGAGAAAGAGGCGAGAGAGAAACATAAAACAAATAAATACATAATATTGTTATATATTGATATAAATGGTAATAATTAGAAAGTATACTTAAAATAAGTAATTGTTTTTTAAAAGGGATCCACCCAAGTAATTAATCCAACAATGAATCCAATTAAAGCCTGTAAATTGTGTCTCATGGCCCAGTGGGCCAATTAACACTGACGGCCCAACGCCCATGTACCATCTCCCTCGTCACTCGACAGGGTTATTTGCACTTTTGCTCAAGTCGGTTTTTAATTTTTGTCCATTAAAGTAAAAAAATAAAAATAAAATTATGAGTCATAAATTTATATTTTTGTATATAATATCTTGCGTCCATAAAGAAGTTGTGTCTCACTAGATATTAGTTTGATTGTAAGAATAAAAATTAAAAAAATATATCATTTAAAGAACAAATTGTGCAATTAATAGCCTTAGAAATGTTATTATTGGATGAGTTGGCCAATGGCCAATAATAACAAGAAGGAACAACACAAATTAGACTTGTAAAATGAAACAAAAGAGCTTCTTTTTTTTTTGTTGAGAAAGTTAATTTTTTTACTCAGGCAAGGCGAGAGAAGGGGAGCACGTATAGATGATAAGCAAGCCATAAGCAGAGGCATGAGTCTCCTTTTAAGTTTTAAAGAATGATAAATTTATTCGAATGGCTGGATTGATTTGTGACAATAGTAATGACATTTCTTTCCAAGTAAATTTTATATATACTTTGAGTATTTTGAAACTTTAATGAATCATATATATATATATATATATATATATATATATATTGTGTCGAAATTGTTAATTTCAAATAAATACATCATTAAAGGGATAAATTCGTCCTTGCTTCCATCTTACCAAAAATGTCATATCTCATACGAAGTACATTTGAATTAACTTTATAAAACAATAATTTTGTTGAAGTGGACAGAAGATCTTCTATGATCTTAGTGTCAAATTAGAAAAATCACTTGATTTTCTAATCCAAAAGATAAATCTCAGTTGAACTCCTCTTGTTTTTTTTTCTTTCCCTTTGGCCTTTTGTGAATTTTAGTGTCCTGTTTTATTTTAGGCCATTTTATGAAATGCCATATTATTTGTTAAATGTCTGAGCTTCAATTCGAGCACTTATAATAAGGAAAGTTTATCACAAGGCTTAAAAAGAGAAAATGGTCTAAAACCCTCTCAATCTATACTCGAAATCTCAATTACACATTTTAACTTTATGGGTGTCTTATTACCCCCTGAACTTCA
Source organism: Solanum stenotomum (assembly GCF_019186545.1). Taxonomy (NCBI): domain Eukaryota; kingdom Viridiplantae; phylum Streptophyta; class Magnoliopsida; order Solanales; family Solanaceae; genus Solanum; species Solanum stenotomum. The sequence goes on along the minus strand of NC_064284.1, from coordinate 17,314,075 downwards.
TATTTCTTTATTTTCTACACACTTAAACACTGACCTGTCATAGGAGGTGAGAACACCTTAAATTTTGACGGAAATTTTCTCTTTCTCCAATGGTCATCTTCCCCACCATTAAATAAACCATTGTTTCTTCTTCCCCACCATTAACCCTTGTTCTTTGTATAAAAAATTCACGATTTTCTCTCAAAAATAGGTAGGGTTTAGTTGTTTATGTTCATTTCTACTTCAAACCTTGAATTTAGGGTTTGTAATCTGCTCTAATTTCTTATTTAGGTCTCTAATTTGAATTTTGAATTTTCTCAAAATTCATCAAAAAATGGCAAATGAAAACTTGAAAGGATGATTTTTGGGTTTTTTTATGTTTTAGGAGGTAAATGGGGGAAAAACAGGAATTGGGAGTTGAAGAGGCAAGGGACCCGGCGCATGCAATCACGTTGGACTATGTATTTGATTTATGTGTTGAGGTCAGCATTTAAGTGTGCAGAAAATAGAGAAATATGAAGTTCAGGGGGTAATAGAACACCCTTGAAGTTGAAGTGTGTAGTTGGGATTTCGGATATAGGTTGGGGGTGTTTTAGACCATTTTCTCGGCTTAAAAATAGAGCACTTCTTGATAATGTAAGCTTACCATTTGAAATAATCAAAATCATAAAGCTTCATACATCGAAGTATAATTTTTAAGAATCACATAGTGTAAGAGTGAAATTACCTCCAATCCCTACTTTTTTTCTAATGACATAAGTTACGTGTTTTTAAGGCCATCTGGATACATAACTAATTGGGCAGATATATTATTGTTGATACATCAACTACCGTCTGTTAAGCGTAATAAGGGGAGAAATTTGAAAATCAAATTCAGATCCCATGATTGACGCTTTTCAGTTTCACATTATTATCAATTATCCACTGACAGAGCATACCAGATCCAAAACAATTGAAAATTCAAATCTCCTCTCCATGTTCTTCGTTTAGCTAATTTTAATAGCGAAAATGAATTAATATCTAGATTAGTTTTCTTTTTTCTTCAAGAAAGACGACGAGGGCGGTTATATGCCAGATGGGAAGGCAATATTTGAAGTTAAATGGTCGAGTGCAACTATGGCTAATGAAGTGTCTGCATTAGTGACAATGCCACTCGACACTGTGAAAACAAGCTTACAAGTATTATATGATAATTGTTGTAGTAGTAGTTCATTCAGTAGTAGATAATTTCATAAAATACATAATGAATATTTTGATTTTAATGAGGTATTCAGGAATCTGGGAATAACGAGGTTAGTTATGAATGATACAAAAGTGAAGGAATCGTCGTTGGTGAAAATATTTCATTCATCAACTTAATTTCAGCCATTGCGGCAGAATTGAATATTAATGCATTAAGAAAAAAAATTGAGATATGATACATGGTATAAGATAATTCTTCTCCATTGATTAATAGGAATGATATGGGAGTAAAGTTGTACGTCGAGGTAAAGAAACATGAGGTTGGATACCTCAGTTGGAAATCTGATACATTACGTTGTTTCTACATCTGGAGAAATTATGTGTGTCGAAGGTTCAGAAAAAATACTAAAACTCTTGGTATGGATATGTAAGTCATGATACATTAGTAGTAAATGAAGAACGTGTATATTAATTTTGTGAGTTATGATGTATTCATTATTTTGTATCTGATTGTATATGATACATGTAACAAAGGGATTAACAATTGAGTTGTATCAGATACATTTATATAATGAACGTATGTATATGACTGATTTGTATTAAATGTATCAGGTTAATATTGTGTATCTAGTAGACAATATTAATAATGTATCAATTAAGATGTATAAAGTACTTGTAGTAATCAAGAAAAAATGCGGATGATACATTAATTTTTTCATCTTTATGTGTCAATGGTGTATCTGACAAAATAATTTGTGACATGTTGTGTTTAAAAAAATCAAATTTGAATGTATCACATTCTAATAAAGAGTTTATGTGTATGTGATACATAAGTGTTTACTGTATATACATTGTTGTGACTCATATCTATTGTATCATATACATTATGTCATAACTAATGAGTTCTTTATAATGACATTTGAATCAAAAGAGTTATGAATCTGATACTTATCTTTATGACATCTAATTATATAATGTGAATGTTTTAAGTATCAGATGATGTGTTATGTATCAAGATCACTATAATTAAAACACAAAATATAAGAATTTACATGATATAATTAAGAACAAATATATTCAAATTCAGACATAATATGAAATAATTTTTAGAGTAACACTCTAAAACTTAAGTAAGATTGTCTTAAACAAAAAAAGAAACAAAACATCAAAGGGTGTCTATTTATTGATACGTAATCACTATTCGACATTAACGAAATCATCTTGTTGTGGTGGAGTAAAGCAACCTTTGACCTTTGGAGGATCATCTTTATCACTAAAATAGCGTGACTTAGCCTTTTCAGTACCGTATCTCCATAATAATGTTTCAGATCTTGTGCGAAGATAATCAGCTCGAAAACTATTTGATGGGATGCTGATTTCGATACTAAGGAACTTAGCAAAAACAACTACAAAAAGTAAATCATCATGAGAAACATGTCAAGTTAATCATATGATACATAATTGTAACTACAAAGTATCTTAATGTTTAGTTGATACATAATGATAAAAAAGAGTAACTAATGTTCAATACAAATTGATTATCTATAAAATCTGACATATATTTATATTTGATACTAAATGCCCACTAGTTGAACATGATACAAAAATTGTCCAACACTTAAACATGATACAAATAATGAATTCCAGTTAAATTAGTAACTTGTAATGTATCTTATGTGTGTATTTGATACATTTAAGTAAATTTTGTGTATCTGATACACACTCTAATAGTGCAAGTTTTGAATGATACAACAATGAATATTATTTTTGAATCAATAACTTCACATAATTACAACAACTCCACACATGATACAAAACTGTCCGCTACTATTGAACATTATTTTTATATCAATAATTTCAAAAAATTACAACAACTTCTCGAATAATGAATAATATTAGTATACTTTACATAAATACCATAGTGTAAGACCCTACATTACATCTTATCAATTAATTTGATACACGATGCTTTATCTATAGAATAATAAGATTTATGTATCAAGTGTATTTATTGAGTAATGTGTACATGCACATAATCTTCTAATTTAAATAAGTCTGAATAAAAATTAAACACTACAGATACATAACAACAATTGATACATGGTAAATTATACAATTTGAACACGATATATTGAGCATGATGAAATTGTAATGTATCATAATGTTGAAAAGAAAACATTATACATTAATTTAAGAAAATAAAAATAACTAGATACATTAAAAATTTGAATCCATGTATATAAAAAAAAGATGAATAAGAAGAAATCGAAAAAAATCTAGCAATCTGATCTGCTTCTCCTTCTCCTTCTCAACATATCGATAATGTATCAGATTGTTGCTGCATTTGTGGTAGTCCATGGGATGCACAATAAAAACCTTGCCAATACATTGTCATAGCAAGTCTATCCGCACCGACATTTTAGAGGAGGACGAGATGGACCCCAAGATCTCATATTAGTATTAGAAGAATTTAGATGAGTAACCCCAATACTAAATGAAGGGGCCTGGCCCATATGTATTAGGAAAAAATCTGGGAAAAAAATGGAAGAAGACAACAATGGAGAAGACAAAATCCTACCTGTTCACATGTTTGAAATTGATCGACTTGAGAGAGAATCTTTTTGAAAATCAAATTAATTTGAAAATTGTAACTGCTAAAAATGTGGAGTGAATTTAGGGAGAAAAAAGAGGAGTAGTACACGTGAGTTTTGACTGATGGATCTATGTATCTGAAAGTTTTAAGAATTGAAAGAAATAAGGAATTTATGAAATATTTCAAAAAGGTAGGGAAAAATAGAGAATAAGATAAGTAAAGTTGTGTATATAAGTAATTTATCCTACATCAAATGGTATAAATGAAATTTATTTTCTCTTTTTTTTTTTTTTTT
>NC_064284.1:17147883-17309812 GCF_019186545.1 Solanum stenotomum | reverse complement strand
CAACAACTTGATTTGTAATGTGTTCAAATATGCAACATTTATTATTAAAAAAAATGGATCAAAAGATATATTTTACCTTAAATTTTTTGTCATTACATATTGTATTAACATTAAGTTAATATTGCATTAGTACCATCAAAAAAATATTGTTGGTGCATAGTTAGGTTACAACCAAAATAACTACACCTAATGTTTCAACAATTGATATAACACATTGGTTTCATAAAAAATCACTACATGGAAAAGAATCATCAACACTTGTAATTTTGAGAATTAACCAAAAATAAATAAATTTATGCCATCAGACAAAAAATTGTAATTTCACACAATTTTTAGTTGAGAATTACACTACCAACAATGCTAAGAATATTAATGATAGATCCTAAAAAATTTCTCTTGATCTTGCAACTGTTGACAGTAATCTAAATTTCATTTTTTCAAGCAGATTTTTTTTTTTTACATGAATGTTGGTGCTTCTTCATCTATACATTTGTACCTTTTAGATAAAGTAAAATAAAACATGATTCAAGAGGAAAGTTTTCGTCTAAACCCATAAAAAGGAAGTGACTCTGATGGAACAGTTAATACCACTCTAGCCTTTTCAATTTGCTTTCTCCATTTGTATTTGGTCCCTGACATAGGCATGTGTTATTGTTAGAAATTCATTCACCTAAAGAGGAAGGCATAACAAAGAATCAGGGATCATGACAAATTTCAACCGAACAAATTAACGCATTTTCAAATTACGTCATATAAGCCCATTTGGCCTCAAAAGTGCCATATATATATATATATATATATATGATGATGATGATGATGAAAAAGTTAGTTGTACTATATATAGCCATTGGATGGGTTTGGATGGCTTAAATTTAGGGTGAAGAAGCACAATTCATATGCTTGCCTTTGTAGCACACATGGATAAGCTTATTTTGAGAGACTTGGATTGTTAATTTTTTTTTTTTTGCTTTTTTGGCCTAATTTTGAATTGCAATTGTAGTCAATTTCTTTGAAAAATAGCCACTATTGATTATTGTTATAACCCTCAATTAATTGCTTATTTTTCAACTCTACATAAATTATTGTTATAGCCTTCAATTAATTAAACCTAAGTCATTGATATCAATATTAGACATGTGACAGTTGACACTCATTCAAGAAATAGTTTGGGGAAATAAAGATGATAGTTAAATTCTTTTTTTATAAATATGGTTCTCCTAACACTAAGAATTGATTATGATAAGGTAAAATAAAGGTAAATGTGGATAAAATATAAATAGTACAACTCACATAACATATTGTACAATTAAGTATTGCAGTATTAGTCCTTTTTGTTGTTAGCTTATATATAAGGTAATATTACATTCCAATTTCGTATAAGTTGGTGTGTTGAACTGGAGATGATACAAAAAAAAAAAAGTTCTTTAAATCTTATGATATTAAATTAAAAATATGTTAAATGTATTAAAATAATGTTTAATCTTGTAGTCTTAAACATGCCATTTAAAAAATTATCAAAAATAATAATAATAATTGAAATAGACTAAAAAAAGAAGTAGAACAAATAAATTAATTACTATTTGTTATTTCGTACTTCAAATAAATTAATTACTATTTTGCAACATTTATACTAATTTAATTACTTGACTTTTCCCCCCTCTTTTTTATACAACTATTTGGTATTTCGTACTTCAAATTCGTAAATAAACGTTTTTTTATTAGGGATTTCTCTACCAAACATCCTTTTCGACATACCAAACTTAATCAATCAAAGCGTAGGACTTTTTTTTTAACCTCAATTCTCAAATGTCTGCTTAATTATAATGTAACATTATATTGTATGATCCGAAAGTTTAATTAATTTTTAAGTACTGGATTAGTATACTTGAAAGTTGTACTGCAAATCTAATTAATGTATCTAAAGCCCATGTTCCAAGGGAGGGAAATCATGATTGCGGATTAGAAAAACAAATTAGTAATAAAGTAAGGTCATTAGCTTTTCTTTTCTTCCAACTCTGCATTTCCCAATAATTAACATGATCTGCACAACTTTTTTTCAACAATTTCCTTCTTTACAGGTATTAACACAAGTAAAAAAAACCATTACTCCAAATAAACTAGCTAAACCCCAATAGTGACAACCCATTAATAATTTAAGGGCGATCAATTAATTATTCTTTCATTAGAAACAACAACAATGTATCTAGTGAAATTCCACAAGTAAGCTCTAAGGAGGGTAAAATGTACACAAACCGTATTACTATCTTGTGGAGGTAGAAAAACTATTTTCGAAAGACTCTCGTTAGCAAATCCAGATAAAAAAAAAGACAATGAAAAAATTATAGCAAATAATACCTAAGTAGTGCAAAGTCTACCATAAAAAAAGCAAAACAACAATAAAACAGTGATCAATTAATTTAAAAGAAAAACAACAATAAAAACAGTGATCAATTAATTTTCTAATATTCTTTCATTAGAAACTTACTTTATACATAATTATATATAATTTTCTTTTTTCAATGTGCAATATTATGGCTATTGAAACCAATTAATACAATGAAAGTCTCAAGTGTAGTGGCTAAGGGAGAATAAGAATTACTTGGACTTCCCAAAAAGGCGTAGATGACGTGTATCGGATACTCTAAAAGTAATTAATGCAATTTTATAGGATTTAATACACTTGTATCAATATTTTTAGAAAGTTCAAGCAACATAAATTTTAGATCATGATCCTGACTTTCGACAGTTATACTAGCATTTTTAAAAAACTCAAGCAACATAAATTATAGATAATGATCTTTAATTCTCAACCGGCGACATTTCTTTTTGTTTTTGGTGTGTGTAGAGTTGGCTGGACCCATGAGTACCTAGTTTGTTTTTTTTTTTTTTTTTTTTTTCTTTGTGTGTGGCTTCATCATGAATTTGATGATGAATTGAAATAGGTTTAAATAATTTGCATTGTTTTGGGTATAATCTTTAATGCCCCCTTAGAAATTGATCAACATCAATTGGTACATGCACATTTAATGAACAAACCAAATTCATCATTCTTCTTTTATGTTTACATACACATCATTGTCACTCTTCAATAACTCTGGTGGAATTTGCTGTTTTTAATTCTGCAAATTAAAACTATGGAGAATTTTTTTTATTAGGGTCCCAAGTAGTTACTCTTTGGACCTTTTGCCTACAATAATGAAATAAGCAATCTAATAGTAGTATAGAAGAAAATTAATTAAAAAAGCACTGATTTCTTTGGTTTACCTTAATTTCTGTAAGCTTTATGTGGTGCATATATATTTTTATTGGTAAGAAGTGACAGACAACTTATACTATTAGAGTGGGTGACATAATAAAAGTCAGTATGCTAAAGTCAAACACTCTAACTACTTGATTAATCGAAATCAAGGAAAATGTTTTTATGAGTTTTTTTAGTTATGCACACAATATTTGAAAGTTATTAGTTTGATTAATTTAAATTGCACTAGTAAAACGTAATAAAGAGAGAAATGTTCTCTATCATAAGTTTTTATTTCCATTCCTAGGCGAGATCTTTGTTTTCCAAAGTGTCAAAAACTTGTGTTGCTTGAACTCTCAAAAGAGATGCTACCAATTTTTTGTCGAATAGTGACTGAACTAAGTTTTTCACTTGAAATGAATCAAAATATAATAATTGTATGAACAATTCAAGTAGATTTAAGAAGTAGTGTATATATATATAATTAATGTGTATACAATAGTAGATTGTATGTATATTTATACTTCATAGATAAAACCTATACATTGGTAAAGTATCTAACATGCACTAGATCTTATGGTATTTTTCATAAATCCGAACAATATAGGTTGAAATATATTTTAAAGATTCACAAAGTCAAAAAAAAAATATTAAAAAAGATAAAAAAGAAAAACACAATTGTGATCCTACAGGCTCTATACTTTTTAGATCACACTTATATAAGATAATTTCACTGAGTATGTTATTATTGTGGTGATCATACATGTATGTACAGCCAAGACACCCTGGCAATATGCAATATATTGTGGGCCTGCAAGCTAAGATAAAGATGTAGTTTTTATGTATTTAATTGAGATCTCTATTAATTTGTCATCTAAATTTCTTTAATATTAATGGTGACAAGCTTCCCAAGAATCTAGCTTTTTTGCTTCCTCTTTTTATTGAGAGTCCATAAACTGAAGAAGAAAATAAGGGGAGCAAAAGGGGTACCCAAAGTGGGGCTTTTTTGGGGTCACCTTTTTTATTATTCACTGAAAACCAGGGAACAGAATTCTTGATTTATATTCTTTTGCTCAGTTATGCTGGCAGAGCTTTTTTTAACTGATTTTGCAGACTCAACAAATGTTAAAGTTCATGCCTTTGGCATTTTCTGTCAGATTATATTTGGATAAACAGAGATGGTACTGCCAATTCTGCTCTGATTCAATTACTGGAGTTGTTTTTTGTCCTATAAGCCATTAATGTTAGCTTAGAATTGTGAGGTTCTTTTTTTTGGTTTTTTCCAGCTGAAGAAGAAGTCTTCTTGATTTGTAAGTTTTCTTTTTTCTTGAATCTTGATGTTATACAGTAGTAAAGTTACTGCATTTGGTAAGTGTTTAGTGGTAGCTTTTTAAGAATGTGATTTCAGATTCTTGATACATGATGATAAGATTGTTTTTTTTTTCTTTTCCCTTTTGTTTATTTTCCAGTATTTAGCTTGGACCACAAGAAGTTGCTCTTGTCTCTTTCACTTTATCATGTTTTATGTTCTTCCAAACTCCACCCTTGAACTAAAATGAAATCTGGGACCTTTTTTTGTTTTTGTTTGTTTTTGTAACTTAAAGGGGTCCTTTTCCTTCTTTTGTTATCTTGATTTTTTCTTCTAAATATCCCTTTTCCCCTAAATTTTTAGTGAGGAGGTGATACGTTTGAAATGATAATTAAGGAGTGGCTTATGTTTAGGCAAATGCCCTGATGAGTTTCTGAATTCTGACACTTTTTTTTTTTCTTCTCAAAGGAGAAAAGGTTAATTGAGTAATGGATGAAAAGGGTGTCTTAAGTTCCTGTTTGATTACATCAGAAGGGAGAAGGGAGAGCTTATGTCCAATTTACTTTGGTGTTTCTTGTGCATTTGTTGCTCTTGGGCTCTTACCGGATCCCGAAAAATGTGATGAGAATTTGTTAGAAGTGAGAAATAAGATGCTTCAAGGAAGTGCTCATCTTTTGGGGTTGCTTGTGTGGAGAGTTCAGAGGGATGAAGCAAGAAATGAAAAGTCTGGATTGTTACTTAAGTTAGCAAATGCAGAGAAAAAAATCGACGAACTGAAGGGGTTAAGAAGGGAGGATGCTAAAGCAAATGAGAAAGTTGTGTGCATATATGCAGCACAAGAACAGTGTTGGTTTAATGAGAGGAAGAAACTTAGGCAGCAAATTGGTGCTTTTATGAATGAGTTGAGAGTTGTTGAGAAGCACAAGGACACCCTTATTGCTGAATTGGATAGCAAATTAGAGGAGAGTAAAGTAATTGTGCAGTTGAAAGATAAGATCATTGAGGACAAAGGGAAAGCGCATCATGATCTTGAAGAAAAGCTGAAAAAGGCTGATTCTATAGCAGAAGAATTGAGGAACACCGCTAAATTTGATGCTCAAAGGCACTCTAATGAGATCTCCAAACACAAGACTGCATTCATTGAATTGGTGTCTAATCTGCGGCAGCTTGAAGCGGAGATGGGGCGTGCGCTCAGACAAGCTGAAGCAGCAAAGCAAGAGGTTAATTCGGTACTTGAGCAAAAGGAGCAGGCTATCTTGATGACCCAAAAACTATCGATGGAGCTAGTCAAAATGCGCAAGGATTTGGAACAGAAAGAACAGATTTTGTCAGCTATGCTGAGGAAATCCAAATTGGATACAACAGAGAAACAAATGCTTTTAAAGGAGATCAAATTATCAAAAGCCAAGAGAAAGCAAGCTGAGCTAGAGACTGAGAGATGGAAGACAGCCTCAGAGTCTAGGTATGAGAGACATTCATTGAGAAATATGCTGTACAAACGTATGAATCCGAAGTTGGAGGTTGTTGCCAGTGGGAAAGGGATGCTTTCAAGTGCAATGATGCTACCAACTGGAAAAAGTAGATCACAGAAGGCTGATTATCTTCTCGACGAGCAACCTGGGGGTACAAAAGAGCCAGAACTATTTCCTCATGTTCCTGATAAATTCTTGACTGAGGATGCTGAAGAAGAAAGTAAGACCATATTCGCGATACACATGTTTTGTTAATAGCATATTCATCAATCTTAATTAGTGATAATATATTCGCGATACACATGTTTATTCATAGCATATTCATCAATCTTGATTAGTGATAATATGTTTCCTACTTTCCATTGCACAGAATTTCAATAAATAGAGTTGTCATTCTGTTTATTTATTATGTTATTTCTTGTGTTCACTTCAATCTTCTGTGCAGTACTCACAGATGATGTTGAGCACTTGGAGAATTGGGTTCGATCAGAGGCTGAAAAGTACAGTGTTGCAGTTGAGCACAGGCATCATCTGGAGCTGGATGCTTTTGCAGAACAACTGAGACTCAAAGATGAGAGGTTAGAAGCTTTTCGATGGCGCCTACTCAGTATGGAACTTGAGTCGAAGAGGTTGCAGTCACATATTGAAGTGCTGGACCATGATCTAGCTCAGCTCCGGCAAGATAATATGAAGTTGGATGCATTGCTATTGAATCGAGAAGTAGAAGTTCAATCTCTCAAACAGCAACTCGCGGAATATTTTCACCTTCCTGATTCCCAGAAATCCAATGCAAATGCTTGTCCAAAAGAGCAGGACAAAGCCAATCATACAGTTTGGTCCAACGTGACGCTTATAAAGACAAAACTAGGTGAGAAAGAGCAAGAAACAAAGAACCATCCTGAGGAAACCTCTCAAAAGGTAAAAAATGGAAGAAAAGTTGAGACCAGAACAAATAACCCACAAAAAGACATAATTTTGACTCTACAGTCTCCTACAAAGGAGATTGGTGAGGCGAAAGATGGAGTGTCACATCCGAATGCTTCTAAGGCAGAACACTTCAGCACAGAGGATGCTCGGAATGCTGAAACATCAACTTCAGAATGTGAGAGCGAAATTAAGAAAAACAAGTCACTGTGGAGGATGGATTTACATGCTCTTGGAGTTTCATACAAAATCAAGAGGCTGACTCAACAATTTGTCATGCTTGAGAGGTTGAGAGGCAAACAAGAACCTGCTAGAAATAGTGAAAACAATGATAATGGACGATCTGGCACTAGAGGATTCCGTGCGTTGATGTCTTTACTGAATAAACAAGTTGCTCGTTACGAGTCCCTTCAGGGGAAAATCGATGATCTATGCAAGCGGATGGTATGTTTCTTACTAAATATTATTCTTAACTTGAAAAATGACCTATTTTGTTGCTTGACAAATCAATGCTAATGACCTCTTGTTGTGTAATATGCAGCATGAGAATGACCTGAATGTAAATTGTGAAGGTTCAGTTATACGAAAAACGAAGGAAGAAACTAAGATGCTTGAGCACTTTCTTGAAGAAACATTTCAATTGCAAAGATACATAGTTGCAACAGGGCAAAAATTGATGGAAGTCCAAACAAAAATTGCTTCTGGATTTGTCGTAGCTGCAGAAGAACTTGATACACCAGCAAGCTTTGATGTCAAACGGTTTGCTGATGGCATTAGAACTCTCTTTAGAGAAGTTCAGAGAGGCCTTGAAGTTCGTGTATCTCGAATTATAGGTGATCTTGAAGGAACTTTGGCCTGTGATGGCATCACATATTTCAAGAGATAGTGCTCACAGACACAGAATCTTGTTCCCCTTAAGCCTTAAGGTACTTTCCAGGTCTTCTTAGCTTAACATGAGACATAAAATTTACATGGTGCAGCAGCTTATTCAAAGAATGTCTTCAGTTTTATGGAACCAAATCATTAATCCAGTCCCGGATATACATGTAAATATCCTACAAGTATAAATTCCAATAATTCGCGTACATAGAGAGTTGCTGCATCATCTATAGCAATATCAGTGTTTCACTTATATTCAGCCATTGTTAATTTTGCTTTACATAGTTTTCTAAATAAACGAATTCCGCCTAGAGGGGTACAACTTGTGCATGAATCTCTTGGATTTACTTCTAAACATGATCATAATATATAACATGAGGAATTACTCATTAATTTGTCTTCAAATGACAAATTTAAACGTTCATTTCGATGAGGACAGGCAGGGGCAAAGCGATGGGTTGATTACTCAACTAATAGTTATTATTATTTCAGAAAGTCATTTTTCTTCTCAATTGTATTGCCTTCAACAATGAAAGTGACTTTCTGAGATAACAACTTAAAATTAACTGAGAAATCAACTCGCAAAGCTAGCCTTGTTATAGAAAGTTTACGATAATGCAACAAGAAAACTAACATTGCTATACTTTTTTGGTTCATGTAATGTGGATATGTAAATCATTCAAATAATCTTGTCAATATTCATTTCTCCTTTGCCTTTTTTACATATGAAATCATGGTCCTTTTAAGAAAAACATTATTGACTTGCTATAATCTTGTTGACTGGTTCTGCAACATTTTTCAACTATTACATGAATGATGACACTTCAACTCTTATATCTGTAAAGTTGTTGCTTCCTCCGGCCAGTCAATATTTACTTGTTCACGTTGATTTGACACACTCCTACGTCACACAGAATTATTATAAATAATCTAAATATTGAGAAAATGAATAGCACTTATTCATAAGGATAATATAAGTATAAAATGACTTTTTAAACCGAACAAGTAAAATTGAACCTAATGAACTGATAGAGTAATTAATAGCCGTCAAATTGGTTTGATTTGGTTGTCTTTCCTATCCTAGAGAAAGCAGCTACTCCCTCCGTCCACAATTAATTGTCATGGTTTCCTTTTTTAGAGTCAAACAATAAGAACTTTGACCAACATTTTACGATGTATATTTTCATCATATTGATATGCAAAAAATTGCAACTTATAGTACTTTTCGTATAGTTTTTGAATGTCTAATTTTTTTTAAAAAAATATCGAATTAACGTAATCTAATTTAACTTTAAAAAAATTGACTTTCGAAAAGCGCAACATGACAAATAAAAGTGGACAGAGGGAGTACTAAATTGTAGGTGTAAGTCTTTAACAAGTTTCCTTATTTAGCCGAACAATTAGATATACTCATTCACCTAAAAAATAAGTGTCATCTTAACAAACGTCACGCCTATTAAAAAATCAATAAATATAATATATAGTTTACTAAATGATTTTTTATTTAAGAAATGTCTCTTGAAAATTGCACACGGAGTATAAGAATATACTAGGAAAAAACATACTAATTTTTGTCTTGATTTTTTAAGATGACACTTATTTTGAAATGAAGAAAGTATACGACTCTCATAAATCAGCGATTTTGTGAATGACCCAAAAATGAGCAAAGGAAAACAATAGTAAAAGGTTTGGTCATGAAAAATACTTATTCGCACCTGATATATATTAAATCAAATAATTTTTACCTTAAAAGTCATAAAATAAGTAAAATTTATACTCTCACTTAACCAAATAATTTGGAGACTTAATGGCCTTCGTATAGTCTGCATCTAGGTAGGGCTGTTGTGACCAATATTTTCTTCTTGGGGTCGACTATAATAAATGAACATGGACCTAAGAGTAACATGCATTTAATTGCTTCATGACCAACATCCTGTAACAATTTTTATTACTCGAAATATAAAAGAGAGTACAAAATATCGAGAGAATTAATTTTCTCATCTAGTTGGAGCCTCTGTATGTAATTCGATTTTCTGGAAAAACTAAACCAAATTAAGTTTTTCAAACTTAATTAAGTTGGATTAGAATTTAATTAACGGTACAGATATTTTGTTGTGGCAGCAGAAATTAAACTGAGATGTGACCAAACCATATTAATTACTCCTTAATGAATTGATTAGTCAAATTAAGATATTTCTGGCCATCCCATGTGGGAATGAATGTCCTCTATGGCTTAAGCCATCTTCTTTTGTCCCTTCTTTTTGCAACACTTTTTTCGGTATTCTTTGTGTTTTTTTTTATGGTTGCATTGAGGTTGGATTAAATCTGAATTTATATATTACAGGTCAATTTCTAAGTTTTAGGAAGGATTTAATTTTTCATACTTATTCTATCTTTTATCTTGCATAAAATTATATTTAGATTCCCTCATAATTTATACATGTATTTTCTCCGTTCAACAATAGTTGTCCATTATACTATTATGGGATGTACAATAATAGTACTTGTTCACTTTATGAAATCAATGGATAATTTTATTTTAGTTCCTAATCTCTGTTACATTTTTCAAGACATTGTATATTCAAAAGGATATATGCAAAGTCAATAGTGAATAAGTATTGTTGGACAAAGGGGTATTGGTTATGCGATTTCTAAATTGCAATTCAAATACCATATTAATTTTACATGAATAATTTACCCCCTAACAAGTTATCAAACATGAAGTATTATTTATGTAGAATTTAATTTAATATACTTGCATAACTCATCTAAATGACCTCATAATTTTTGTCTAAATTATATATTTATATTACAATAATATCATATGTTTATTTCATCAAACACGTAAGAATTTTTTTTATATATATCAAAACATTTCTTAGAAAATCATCTTTCGTGTCATATGATCATCTTAAATTGCCGGCTAAAAATTGAATGCCATTTGGATGTTTCTTTTTCACCGTTATACCAAACCTTACCTCCATGACCTTTTCATAACCCTCTTAAATAATCTATATTATATATAATAATATTATATTTATAATTTTCTTTTGTTTAATAAATAACTATATAATATAAAGTGAACGGTTGATCTTCATTACCGACTGATGAGTAAGTCATTATGTGTGACCGTTGAAAGTCGTTATCAATTCTTTGTGTTGCTTATGAGTTATGACTAATTCAACATCTTAAAAATTGGCCCCTCACATCTTTAAATACTTCTTTTCCGTATTATTTGTCGTATCTTTCTTTTACATATTGTTTAATAAAATACTCCTTAACTAGAATAGTTTGTGAAAAAAAAAATTAATTTTATCTTAAATTTTTAACATAATTTGAGATTGTTTTCAGAAATTAAAGATGTAATACATAAATATACCTTTAAATTTGATCTTATATGATATATATATCCTTCAACTTTGGGTATGCACAAATAAACACATGTGTCCTATATTTATATGTGGACACTCAAAGGACATGCATGCTTGTGTTATGCATTTGAGAATCATGACAGATAATTTGAGACTGAACGAGTAATTAATAAATATTAAATGTCCCCCATACCCTTATAGTTAGGATTAAGCTAATCTTCAACGAAATATGATCAATATATATATCCGTTACTCGTGAATAAGAAGCGCCAGATAAGAGGAGCGTTTTTACAACCCCTCATTTTTCATGCTTACACATTTAATTTATACAAAATATATAACATGAAGTGAGTGAAGAGTTTGGAATTGTGACATCAAAAAAAAAATTGTAAAATTTTCTACAATATGGCCTCTCATATTCATGATGATGATCATACAAGTACTACTAATTCTTCTTCATATTCTACTCCAAAACTTTCTTTATCTAAACTTCCAAACAAATCAATTAGAAACAACATTAATAATAACAACAATCATGTACTAGCTAGTAGTACTACATATGCAACTCCACCACTTCATCCAACACTTACTATTCCATTTCAATGGGAAGAAGCACCAGGAAAACCAAAAGTTACAAAGTCCAAAACAGCAAGGTGTCTAGACTTGCCACCAAGGTTAACATTGTTGTTGAATGAAGAAGGTAAAATTACTAATACGCCCTCCCCAACGACCGTGCTGGACGGTCCTTGTAACGTGGGGAGGTGTTTTTCGTCGATTGACGAAGCATCTCTTGAGAAGAAAGAAGAGATTAGGAGTGGTAATAATAAGGAGAATATTATGATGGGATCATGGAGATGGGAAAACTTGAAGGAGAATAATGATAATAATAGAGGAGTTGTTGACAAGGGTAGTTTCGACTTTTCAGGTCCTCTTAATTGTTCTACTTCAAGTGCTTATGATTTTGATACACATCAAAAGAAATTCTTAAGGTTTACAAGGAAAGGAAGCTTCTTCAATTTCTCTCGTAACAATTCTAATCTCTTGGTAAGTTTCCTTTAATACCCTTTCTTAATCTTGACCTAAATTATGTATGTAAGTTAATTAATTATTAGTATTAGAAAAGGAAAATGTATTCTTCTTTCATCTTACTGCCCCAAAGAAAAAAGACAGAATTCTTCTCATCTGTCCTAGCCTTGGTGGACAGAGTAATCTGATACATGTTGTTGGTGGGAGGTGACACATATATCGTGAAATTAGTCAAGGTGCAAAAAAGAAGAAAAAAAGACAAGTAACTTCTCTCGCTAGACAATAAAAATTTGTAAATCGCTAATTTTTAAAACATACTATTAACTATTTAGCGACAGATTAAGACGAAATTCTAGCCTAAGATGTTAGCTAGGAATTCAATATTAACAGTCACTTTTACTTATATTATAGTAGTAAGTCAAATCAGTACCAAAAAAATATATTTTATTCATTTCAATTTGTTTATAGTACCATGACTGAATTTTTGTTTTGCTTGAGTGGCTAATCAATTATAATCTGTTTATAATAAATATATATTAATTATTGTGTATTGATTTACAGGGAGGAATTTACGAAAGCTTTAAGCAAGTGGTTCCATGGAGATGGAGACGGCCAAAAAACAAAAGAGCTATATGAGCTATATATTATATGAATATAAGGAAAAAAATTATCCTATAGTTATTTCTCACTTTTAATTAACATGGATTAATTATAAATTGAGTCAATTATCTATAATGACTTTATTATTATGTACTTGGTTAATTATAATTAGTTCATGGAATTACTAATCTGTATTTAGGTGCAATGTACTTGGAACTTGATTATGTATATATAGGTTGTATACGCCATGTGAACTTATCTACTATTTGTACTGAGCACTTACGCAATGAAATTAACATATATACATGCACTGTATAAACTTTGAGAAGTCTTTCAAATGCAAGTATACATTTTTAAATATATTTGGACTTGTATTTGTACATAAAGTATTAACTTAATTCATATTCACAAGTTACCTAAGTAGTAATAATTTTTTTATAGCTATATAAATATAATAACTATTTCTTCGTATTAGTTGTTCACTTTTTCTTTTACGCTCTTGAGAAATCATAAAAAAGAAATTTTTTATGAATATTTACAAATTTATTTACACCTTAAAAAAATAATTAATTGCAAGGATAAAGTGAAAAAACGTAATTAATTCTATTTTGATTTTATAAATTAACAAGCAATTTGAAACAACTATTTTTGCAGAGGGAATAGTAGTATCTTTTGAAACAACTATTAATGTGGAATCAAAAACCCATCTTTTCAAAAGATACTTGATACAATTTTAAAAACTCAAGTTTCAAAAGATAGAGAGGGAATAACATGTTTAAAAACTCAAGTTTCAAAAGATCTATTTTTCTTTTTATACATTTTGCAGAATCAAACAATAGTACTATACCAAATGTAGTTTCAAAAAATGAAGGATAGAATATTGTATACCTACTTCAGAGGTGAAAATATTGTTTATGATACGTACTCTCTTGGCAAGAACAAATAATCCCACCCAAAAAAGAAGTAACGAAAATACAATTAAAAAAAAATACATGAAAATCACAACTATAGTAACAGAATCAAACTATGCTATATAAATTAAAACAAAAAAGTAGTTATGGAGACTTGAAGGGAAATTCTTAGCAAGACTTTTTGTATTAAGATCACAACCAAAAGGGGAAAAGATTGTTAAGATAAATAATCAATGCCACATGGCTAGATTTAGACATTGATCATATACCTACATTACTACTAATTGTGATAATGAAATTCTAGCCTATGGTAAACTAAAGAAATCTAGCTAATAAGCCCTATGGGAAATTAAGGAAATAAAATTAATAAAAATCAGCAGCCATTGCCATGGAAGCCCTTCTTTTCTTGTAATTAGCCTTGAAACATGCTTGTCTTAGCTTCTTTGTTCTATCAGTTAGTTCCATTTCAGGCACTCTCTCAACCATCCTTTGATGCTCTTCCAGCATTTCCACCTCACTTGTAAGTCCCATTTCCTGCATCAAATAGTGTTAACACTTTCAGATGTTATATATACCTATTTTCTCTATTCACTCTAACGGAACGGAAGACTAAATAGTGAATAACGGAAGACTAAATAGAGACACGTGGCGTAATTTTATCTGTCGATCCAATATATAAATATCGGATCTGTGGATAAGATTATGACACGTGTATGTCCGTTAGTATAAAGGGTATATATGCTCTAGTTTTTAGACAGCATGGGCAACAATGTCCCAAAAGTATGACGTAGAGTATCTACATATCATTTACAATAGTTCGGGGATATATTTGTCCTTTTTCCCAATAATTTATATCAAATCCAGCTAGCAAATGAAATGTATAAGCTTGTAAATTCATCCATAATCGAATAAAAAATGTAATTATTGGAAAAAAGTATTGGATACTCAAATATATGATAAGGTATATACCAATATAATAACGTTCTATATATCCACGAATCTAGGGTACTACTAATACAATTATTAAGAATAACATATTATAAGGAGTATATATCGTCCACAACCAATAAACTAAACATGATATGAATCGGGCTCTATTTAACGCTTAATTAGTTCTAATTAATCGTATTTATACTTAGTTAAAGAAAAAAACGTACATAGACAAAATTAAGCACGTACCTTAACGCTATGAATTAGAGTTTGCAAGCTCTTAAGTTTACGATGAGGCCATCTCATTATATTAAGTTCCCTACATCTTTTCTTCAACACTGTCAATCCAACTCTCAACTCTTTTGCTGCTTTTGTTATTGGTACATGAAAATACCTTTGTATTTCTTCCAATTCCAACGTATCGCTCTTCTTATGCCTCCTATTATTATTCCGCTTCTGAATAATATCCATCGAATCACCACGAATTTCATAAAAAGCAGGAGTAGTAACATGAGATTCGCCTAAAAGGTCATGTGCCACGTTCAGAGGCATGGCATTGAAATTTGCATCATGAATAATGAGGGTATTATTGTCTTCTTGAAATGGAGATGGTAGTAATTTCAAGTCAAATGAGCCCAAATCTTGGCATATTTCTTCAAACTCTTCAAGCCCAAAATATGGCAAGTGGTTGTTTTTGAGATCATTGGGTAATTGAAATGGATCAAATTCAAAGTTCAATAAGCCTCCATTGGACAATCTTGAATCTCGTTGCCATGTTCTATTGATAAAAAAAAGAAAAAGAACAATACATTAATTTTTAATCAAGAATTAATAAATATATAAAAGAAAGACGTAACCAGAAAAAAATCGCGTTGACAGCGCCACCCTCAAATGGGAGTACTAAAAAAAAAAAGAGAAGAAAAGACATAGCTCCAAAAAATGTACAGTCCATATTAAGAAAAAATAGTTTACTAGGTTTTGAATAAATTAAAATTTTAAATACAAGTACAATATTTGATCAACGCTACTGAATTTTGTTGAACATATAAACAGAACTATAGCTTTGAAATTTCCCTATCGTGACCTTCTTATCAAGAATGTCTTCTAATATTTTATTTCTAGATTAGCCGAGCCTAGCAAAAAATGTACTATATACCAAATAGTTATAACAAAAGATCGTGAACATAATAGTTAACTTGTTACGTTTATACTGCTTACCCGAAGGTGGAAGGAGGGTATTCTTCTTCAGAATACAACCAATCAAAGTGATCATTCTGATTTTCCATCTTTAGAACATCAAGTACTTGAGATTTCACATCCATATTTGGAAGATTTTTTATTTATTTTGTAGAGAGTTTTATAAAAAAATTAATTGAAAAGGCCAATGAGGGGTGTGTATATATATAAATTGGGAAATGGAAGTAATTAATTAATTTGGAGTTCGTGCGAGAGGATTATGGGAGTTACAATGTATAGAAATTATGGATTTTGATTAATGCGCACGGCTTTTAAATATGAATTAGTGTAAAAAATGTGCCTATTAATTGTTTTTGATAATTACATGATTAATTGTGGGACACTAATTAATGCACTATTCATTCTAAATTTCATCTACATACACCACATACAGTATGTATGCGTGTGATTTCGATGTGTGTGTGTTTACACTTAGCAATATTAATCCATGCATGCATGCTTATCTAAAATGAGGTTCATAATTTTAGGAAAAATTCTTTTGGCCAGAAAATTTGACTAGAATGGTAAAATAACATATTTTACACTATGTTATTTTACCATTTTGAACATTTTTACCTTTCTAACTTTAATGCCTTTTAATTAAAAAATAGAAAAAAGATCAGTTTATTTTAAAATAAAAAAGACATTATAGACTTTTTAAATTTCTGGCCAAATTCTTGTCAAATTTTCTGGCCATTTAGCATTACCCATAATTTTATTTGACTAAAAAAAAGAACATTTAATAAAGGATTTATCCAACAAATTTATCGCTAAAACTACTTTTTGATAACTCGTTGCTAATCCATTGTAAAATTGAAAAAAGATCTTTTTTTCTTTTTTTGTTTAGTGATAAAAGTCGTCTGACTCCCATTTTCGTTGTTGTTTTTTGTATTAAAAATGAATGTAAACAAAAACTAACTTATATACATAGATATATTCTATATGATTATTATATTATTAGTGAATTTTAACTTGTAGCAAGTTACATATGAATGATTTTCCAGCTTATTAATTTCATTTACTATGGATAATTTTCTGTAATTACTTTTTTGATAACTTGATAGTGTAAAAATACGATTTTACATTGTCATTATAGAAGTTAAATTCAGCAAATGCTTCTACTAGTTTCCATTATATGTTTCTTAAAATTAGATTATTACTGAGGGTAATATGTATATACTTTTAGGGAAAATTACATAATTACACGACTTAAGATAACGTAATTTTTTAAAAAATTTATCATTTGAATTAATTACAAAAATGTCCTTTTCCCTTTTCTCTCTTAACATTCACTCCACCTTTATCAAATAAATTAGAATTTTATTTGTGTACAATGTATTTGGTACAAATGTTATTGTTAATACATAATCTCAATTATTTCAAACCTAAATCAGTATAATGTATCGTTTGCTATGTATCGAACGAACAAGCAATGTGTCAGCGAGTTCTGAAAAATTCAAGATTATTATAGTTTGAATAACTTTCGAGATAGAATGGAGAAACATATGCCCGATGGAGTGAATGTTAATTGGAGAATGATGCATGGATAGTAGTGAATGGAGTCAACATATTGGGATTAACGTAGAATGGAAGTTACAAAAACAATTACTCCTACTAACAAGTAGGAGGAGAGTATAATTAGGAATAATTATGAACACAATTAATGAACTCAAATGCGTTCACAAAATACATTTATTTATGTTTTATCTGCTCACCCTTGTTTTACGGTTCTGTAATGGGCTTTTCTGTGCTGCAAATCCATCAAGACCTGTCCAATAAATTGAGTTAGGCCCCAAACCCAGATTTTGCAAGTTTTCATGAATATGGCCTCTATTTCTAGTTTTCCTTTTTTAAAAAAAAACTCGTATTGGGTAATCAATACTCACATTGAAATTCGACTATATCCGAATCTGGCGTTGCACTGAAACGATAGTTGTCGAGTAATGAGTTGGTGACCTAATGGTGTCTGGACGGTGGTGTTTTGATTTTTTTGACTGTTGACATTTTGGTAAATTTCCACATCACATAACCCTTTAATTCAAGTATTGATAGTTTGATTTTGAAGTTAAATGATTCGATCTATCGATTATCGATTTGTAGTCATGCAAAACTATTATAAAACTATTGAGATATTGACTCAAACTAAATAAATCATGCATATAAGTTAATATATTGCATCTTGCTCAAAAGCAACACTACCACATTATAGAATAACTGAAAGCTTGAGATTATCATAACCAAAAATACGAAAGTAAATTATTAAGTCAATGACTTTATATACCGATGGTATAAACATAATTTATTAATTTACTATCAGGTTATCAATCAATCCATTAAGAAAAAACCTCAAACCATAATCCGATGTAAAGAAAAACCAAAACCATTATTGAAACCGTGAAACTAATAACTTATTACTCATAAATCAATAACTTTTTTTTTCAATTCAAATTATCAATTTTGATCCAATTTTAAATAGGCCTAGTTGATACTTTGATAGGACATTATAGTATATTTAATCGACTTATTTGACACTCGAGCATAGTTGTTGTAATCAACAACGTTCTCACACTATTTTTCATAGACATAATACATAAATATAACCCTTAACTTGGCTTCAACAGACAACTATGACCTCCAGCTTTGAGTGTGCACAAGTAGACACTTAAACTTATATAAAATTGAACAAGTAGACACATGTCCTACATGGCATAATACACGTAGGACATCATGTAGGACACAAAATTGTCATGTAAGATGACATGTAGGACAAATATATCTATTTATTCAATTTTATATAAAATTAAGTGTCTACTTATGCACATCTCATAATTACCAACTGACGCCAAATTAAGGATCATATTATGCCATTTTTCATATCTTAGGATTACTCAAATGGACCGTTTATCCATTATTGGGATGTAGGGACAAAGAAAACACTATAAAATTTGGTTGGTAATTTTGACTTTTGGGTTTGGTGGCATGACAAAAAAAATAAAAATTAATCAGTCTTTGGAGTATTTCTTGTGGGACCTCCACCATTCACGGCATAATTGATTTATTTACTACTATATACTAAAATGACTTTACATAGTTTAACCAAAAACTTTATTCACATTATTTATACACACTTTCGCTTAATCATAATCACTTCTATTAATTATTAATTAGTTACAACTTAGTGTTTTGACCAAACTTTTTGAAAGTGATATCAACAATCAGAAGTATAATATTTTATTTCACCCACTGCCATACATTATTTATAGATAGTGCTCCATTTTATTATATTAGATGATATATATCATTTCAACTAAATTTTTTATATACATTAACATTACATGCGAGTCTTGTCATCAATCGATAGGTTGATGATTTGAGTTACATTGAATGGTAAGTGAAAATATTATTGATCTTCTTGATAAGATGAGATATGGAAGAAAAAACACGTGAATTAAATTTTAACTGATTAATCAATTTAAAAATATTCGATAAAATCAAAACGATATCGAAATGATACACAGATGTTCCAAATTTTGGGAAAAATACCAGATTTTACGTGTAGCTACCACACACAACATGTCTAGTCATGTTTATAGGCAAACGATAAATTATAGTACGAAGAGGAATTCTTTTATTTTTTTAAAAGAATATTATTTGTTCTGTTCTATCGAAATTCTGATATCAGATCTCATAAATCAAGTTATTTTCCCAATAAATAATTGATAACTACTCCAAAATCAATAGAAAAGTTATACGTTCATTAATATTTAATAGGAACGTAATAAAAAGAAAAGATATACTTTTATCTGTTTATTTTCATTTGTCATTTATTTTTAAAAATATATTTCATTTTTCATTTATTATTTTTAACGTATCAAGAAAATATAATTATTTTTTCCATCTTTATCCTAAACATAATTAGTAATTCCTCAAATCATTTTCTAAGATCAATTAATATATACATTATGACAAAATACTCATATCAATCATTATTTTTTAAAGAACATGCAAATTCAAATGGACAAGTAAAAGTGAGCGAAGAAAGGAAATTTGACTCGTTAAAAAGGTCTAAGGTCTTTCGAGAAATGAAGTTATTTTCAATTTTAGTCCATCTTATAATTCATCTCAATAAATTAAATTGTACTTTGATTATCGTATTTTTTTTATTACTTAAAATTTGAATCATATTCTTTAATTGTTGTCATTATTCCTTTCTTTTAGAAAGTGCTATATAATTTTTTGAAATATTAGTATTTGTTATGACTTTTTTACTTTCATAGTCATTTTTTTTCTCTATATGTGCTCTGATTTGCTTTCTTAAAATCAAGAGTTTATTAAAAATAATATTTCTATCTTCATAAAATAATATTATGATATACTTATATATCATCCATCCTAAAATTTCACTGTCACATTACACTTGACTTGTTACTATTATTGATCAAAATGTAGAAAAAATAGGTTGGATGGTGGAGCCAACAGTTTTTGTAATTTCTTTTGAAGTGTATGACTAAAGTAAGTAAAACTCAAGTGTGATTATTGAGAGTAGAATAAAGATTTCAACATAAAGTGAAACATTTAAGTGTTTTATTAATAATTAATTACTCCTATTTGCTTTCACTTTGCATGCCCAAATTCCCATCTAGTCTATCAGTATTAGTTGATTTTGCTACAAAACAAATGATTAATAGAAAATATTTCTCACTCACCAATCAAATATAAAAAAATAAGTTAGAAATTAACTGAATTTTCAAGAAAACAATTTTTTATCAGATATTTTTTATGGGTCAATTGATTTTATACTCCTTCTAAAATTATTTTTATTTTTATACATAAGAAATAAAAATAACATACAAAAATAAAATGAAATTGCATGATCATTTTCTTTTATATAAACTATTATAAGGGATATGCTCATCGTTTTTCTCCTCTTTTATAGCCACAAAATATTCCTCCATATTTAAACTAGTGTTTTACAAATATAAAAAACAGTCTCTTTCTTTATTAAATTATTTATATATACTCAATAAGGAGACATAAATAGAAATGAAGAGCTATCATTTTAAAGTTATAATAGATACCGTGTCATTTTAATTTAACCTAATTTTTATTCTTAAAAAATAATTCTAATTTTAATTTATTTATATCAAATTAGATCTGTTCAAATCGAACCAAAATCTATAACCCGAAATTGATTTAGCGATTTTGATAATAATTTTAATTTTTTTTATTATCGAATTATAAGTTCTTAACGGTTTGAGGTTTCTTGAAGGATCAACTAATAACTTGATAGTAAGTTAACAAATTATATTCATACCATTCGGCATATAAAGTCCTTGACTCATTTAGTTTCATATTTTTATTTTTAATTGTTTCAAAGTCTTGGTAATTCTATCATGTAACAGTGTTTGCTTTTGAGCAATTTGCGCACAGTTCATTTAGCTTATCAACCTATTTCTAAGTAATTTTCAATGTATTTTTGAGTGTCAAATCTTAATGATTATATCAATAATCAATAAGTCAATATCTTAAATGATTCTATAATGATTCAACATGTCTATAAATCAATAACCAATAAATTAAATTGATACACTTCAAAATCGAACCAAACCCATCGATATACAAATTTATTTCAGATCAAACGTTGTCACATAAATTTAAACCTATTATAAGATTAAAGAATAAACACGAGGACGACATGATCCACTAAATAAAAGCAAACGTTGTAGTAATGATTAGAAAGAGGATTTTTAATTTTTTATGTTTTTGCAAGAATGACCCTATATTTTTTTTCTGTTTCCCAAATCAGTACACAATCTATTAATATTCTCCAAAATCCCCATACCTTTTGAAATTCTTGAAGACGTGCTCGCCTTGATGAACGGCTGTCCCCATTTTCTTCTCTCTCTCACCACTTCTACTCTTTTGCCATTATCAATTTCTTAACAAAAAAAACCTTCTTTGTCTTTTTCCCTTTTGCTTAGTCAAATTCTTTTGTTACCAACAACTTATATTGGTCTCTTCAATTGGGGGGCCTATTTATTTTCCCTCATTTCTCTTTCAACAAACTCATTTTTGTGTTATATAGCTTCAATGTTGAAGTGGGTGTCGGTTTCTTTGCTCTACTAGGTGAAAAAAAGTAAAAAATCCCAGGTTGGGTTCTTTTTTTTGAGTTCTTTTTTAGTTTTTGGTTGTGGGGTTTGCTCTATTTGGTTGGTTAATGAAATAAAGATTTCAAATTTGGAAAATGTGATAGAGTTCAGTTGTTCTCTGCGATCTTGTTGATTTTGGGTAGAAGTTTCTTTTTTGGGGTTTGCCTAATTGTGGGATTCTCCTTTTTCACTCAAAGATTGCAGCTTTTTCATGTTTCTTGCTATTTGAAGTGTCTTTTTTACTATGGGTGCTGAATGTGTGTAAGTTAGAGTGTAATTGTTAAGTTTCAGACAAAATGAATGGTTTGATTATTCTGGTATAGTTGAAGAGATATTGTAAAGCATTATCCTGACATAGTTCTTTCTTGTTTTTTTCCTATTGTCTCTGTCTGGTGTGAACTGTTTGTTGGCTTGTTGTTGATTCATTTAGCAGTTTTTCAGGAATGTAGTAGTTGTGTTCTGAATTCTAGCTGAACTAATAATTGTTGCAGAAGTGAATTTTTAAAGGTTGTAGTGCCAAACAGTTACTGGTTTTGTTTACAGTTTTTTTCTTGCCATTTCCTTGAAATGTCGGTATCATGGTTGTTACAGGATAAGAACTGGTTACCAGTAACTCAATGGAGACACTAAATTCACCAGCTACAATGACCTTTCCCAGAGAGCCTGCCAACTTTGATGAAGTTTCTATGCATCAAAGCATGCTCTTTTCCGATAGTCTTAAGGTACATACCTCTTTTCCTGAGCTGAAATTGGTATTTTTCTTCAAAATAGGATCTTAGAAACATGAAAGCTATGTCTCTTGGTTCGAGATAGTTGTAGAAATGACCATCTTTTATTTTCATTCTGAATATTTGATTCCAATGTTTCAAAACTTGGAAGCTGCATATGGAAAATATCTTTTGACCATTTTGCTGAATTTCTAGAAATCTTTGATTTGAAACTTGCTAGTTAGTCATTTTTAATCTTGAAGAAAGAAATGAAAGAGAGGTAAAGAATCTGGATTCTTAATTGCTTTCTTTGTTGACTTGGTACTTAATTTCTTGCTATGTTTCTAGCTATTATATTTTCTGACTTGCACTGGTTGCTTCAGGATTTGAAGAATCTGAGGAAACAACTTTACTCAGCAGCTGAATATTTTGAATTATCTTATTCTAATGATGAGCAAAAAGCTGTGTGAGTCATCTGTGGACTTGTGGGAAGTTCAATTCCATTTTCCATGTTTGGTATGGCTTTTAACATATTTCTCTTCTTACAGTGTGGTAGATACGTTGAAAGAGTATGCTATTAAAGCACTTGTGAACACCGTGGATCATTTAGGCTCTGTGACATATAAGGTCAGTGATCTCTTGGATGAAAAAGTTGATGAAGTTTCTGGAACAGAGCTGCGTATCTCTTGCATTGAGCAGGTAATAACCTTTTCCTTTTTTGGATATCAAAACTTTATGAAGACCATCATTTATAGAATTCTGATCAGATAAACCATGGCGTTGTGCTAAAAAAAGTGACCATCAGTAATAGCATGTGTGGCTAATACTCTTTTTAGTGTCATATATTCAACTTTGTTGAAAAATACCTTTGTGACTTTAAGCGTGTGTATGGAATGGAGGGGAAAATGTTTTCCAATTTTACATGTTTGGTCGGTAAAAATATTTTGGAAATGACTTCCATAGTGGAAGTAGAGAAAACAAGTTTCATAAGTGACATTCCAAGTTCATTGTCTCGTCCCCACCCACCCAACGCCCCTTGACCATCCCACCCCATCCTAGCTCCATAATGTTCTTTGGATAATATTTTTTAGCTTACTTACCAAACAGTCCAACACAAGATAATAAGTAAGAAACTCACTTTTTTTTTTTTAGAAAGTTAACATTAAGTAAGAAACTCACTTGATTTTCAAGGAAACATTTTCAATGGAAAACATTTTCCTTCATACCAAACACATGTACTTCTTTGATCTCCCTCCTCACTACACAAACATAGAAGATCTTGTAACAATATTACTTCTTATAGATAGGTTAATCGAATGAACTCCATAACTGAAATCAAGATGCATATCAAGTTCCATGTGGTTGGAGAAATATAATTTGTTGATAATCCTTGCAAATGAACTTTTACGTGTTTTATCAAGTTGTAAAGGTAGTAGTCATACTCTTAAGACTGCCACATGCTAACACCTTCTGAAGATCCAATGCTTGAACATATCAAATGCCTGGCAGTGTGCAGTTTTACTTATATTTTGTGTTCAAAGAATTCTATGTGTAATATGTTTTATAGGTGAAGTGAATGCACAGACACACACACAAATGATGAAACTAGTTATGACTTATGAGGCTTTTCTACTGTTTTATATTGTTATGGTGTGATCCTAATTCATTAGGCTTTCTTTGGGAATTCAAGAATTGGATACATGATTTAGTTAATCTATTTCTGTCTTATTTTGTTTGGCTTGCTGGACCTAATTTGGATATTTAGAGCTGGAGCCAACTGTGAGAATGACTCAGACCCAGCATATTTGTGTAGATATATGGCAATTTTGATCTTGTTGCTCTACTAAATGGATCAAAAATTGGAGCAATATATTTTTGACTTAAACAGTCACAATGTCTGGGAAATTCCAACCCTAGGCCCCCTAACCCATGGCCTTAAAGCAGATTTCTGATACCGAACATATGATTACAGTCTCCCAGATATTCTCGCTTGAAAATAACAGCATCACAGTCTTGTTGATCCACCCTTGTGTTACTATCTTTGTGCTTGGTTGTGAGAGTGTAGCTTGTGTTATTCTGGTTCTTATTCATTTTACCTGATTTTCTTGTAGAGACTAAAGACATGCCAGGAGTACATTGATAATGAGGGTCTGTCGCAGCAATCATTGGTTATTCATACTCCCAAGTATCACAAGCGATATATATTACCAGGTAATTATGATCACATCACATCAGTATATCTTTCAAATCTGTTCCTTTAGCAGTATTTGTCGCTCTCAAGTCAGAACTTAGAACATTCAACTATTTTTGATAATTTTTTTCCAGTTGGCGAGACAGCGGATGGTGGTAACCTTACCAAGTTACAGTACCAAGGGTGTAGTCTTGACGATCAAGATGATTGGAAACAATTTAGAAATGGTAGAATATTATGCATTGCCTTCAATTTTTGAGTTTCCATTAACATATTTGTAAAAAATGATATGACCGGAGCTGGTTTCTTTTGATGCAGCTGTCCGAGCAACAATTAGAGAGACTCCACCACCTGCAGCTGGGTAAATTTTTCTTGCTTCTTGTTGTATCCAGCTACCTGATACCTTTTATGTTTTACCATGCATGACTATGTAGAGATTCATATACTGCAGGAAAGGATTCTCCCCATCACCTACTCCACGTCTTCTCCAGCAGTATGGAAAATTTTCGTTCTCTGGAACCACACCAAAGAAGGAATTAGGTCTCTTCCTATCATTTTCTTGCATTATAATATCTTTGCATCTTAGTGCTTGTAATTTTCTACCTTCTTGGTCTCATTGCTGCTTGTGATTAATTTTATCCTTCTTTTTGTACTTTGGCTTAATGGTCCAACAGACAAGCGAACAGTTTCACCACATCGGTTTCCTCTTTTACGAACTGCATCACTTGCTAGTCGGCCAACCACCCCCAAAAGTTCTAGGCCAACCACCCCAAATAAGAGTCGGCCTACTACTCCAAACCCTTCCAACGGGAGACGGGTAATTACTGGATCCTATATAATTTTCATTTGTTTAATATGTTTATATCCAGGTCTAGTCATAATAGTTCTGAACTGCTGCTGATAAGATCATGCTCCTGTATCCTGAAAACTTCTCTTGTTCATAGTAGACTTGTAGTTATTTTCTTTTAACTGTTAAATTGTGTTTGAGCAGTACGCTGCAGAGCCTCGTAAATCAGCTTCAATGCGGCTTTATGTTGACAATATAAACACCAAAGATCCTGAGCAACATTCCAGCAAAAGTAAACGTCTGCTTAAATCTTTGCTCAGTCGACGCAAATCAAAGAAAGATGAAACGCTATATACATACATAGATGAATATTAACAGGAACAAGTTCAAAGAAAAATGTGACTAAAGGAGGGGTGGATGTGGTGGCACTTGCAGCTGGAAACCAGGAACATGATCTTTTGCTTGTATTGCATTAGTGCTTCTCCAGTTGTTACACGGAAAATCAGGGACAGGCTTTTTTATTAGTGCACTGCTTACCTTTCCTCAATTGTATATTAAATTTTGGCAATGTATTGGCAATTATAAAGACTTAATTAGTTGTCCTGGACATGGTCTTGACAGATTATGAAGTAATATAGCAAGAAATTTAAGGTGTCCGTTTGGACAGAATTTGAGTTGAAATTGAAGACTTGTTTGAAGTTGAAAATATGATTGCCTCATTTGACAGTAAACCAACTTCATAGTTCTCACTTCTCCAGTATGTAGATATAATGCATAATTGTTGATAAGTTAAATAATTCTGATTCTCTCATTTTCTTTTACCCTTGCCTTTTGAAACAACGAAAACATATTGATGAAATTCTTATGGAATGTTTGAAGGATGAGGAATGAGAATATCATCTTAAACTTTGTTGTATGCCAAAGGTTATACATCAGTTTTTAGCTTTTTATCATATGAGGATTTGAGTTGCAAGAGGTTGCTTGGGCATCTTTGTTAAGGCCAAAGTAATCACTCCATTTAGTGCTTCTTGTAGTTCCAGTGTACATGATATCAATTATAATCTGAAGTTAAATTATCAGCTGGCAATGAATACCTCTGTCAATTACAAACAGGAAATGGCTTCCTGTATATGGCACATCAATAAATGAACAATGTCCAAAAATATTCAATAGAGGTCTCTATTCCTTCTTTGGACCAAATTCTTCAATGGTTTTTGTTGTGAGTGTGAGTACATCTACAAATGCACTAAATGATGCACGAAGAAATCTTGCTTCAACAGCCTCAAAATTCCTGTAAAACATCAGGAACAGTTCAGAAAACTGAACGATGCAGAATGTTACAAGGAAATAGCAAGTAAATTAACTTGAACACTCAGCATTCAGAAATTTTCGGCAAAGAAGAGTGATATTCTTCATTCCTAATCAGAGGAAGAAGCGTCATTTTGAACAAGGTTTCCTTTGACCAAGAAATTTGTTATAAAGAAAACTGACTGGTGCCAAGTATATTTCAGTAAACAAGGAAGAGTTCACAAAGAACAGTTACATCTGTTACCTGTCAATTTATGGCTCAGGCACGCAACCAAAACATTGTTTTTATCATCCAAAAGAAAACTCTAGTGCCATATCAGTGCTTGATTTCTATAAATGATAGGAGTAAAAATTAAGCAACTAGCACAATACAATTATGTTCTTAAGAACTTGTACTTTTGGGTTCCTTTACAATATGAAGATATATATAAATTTTGATGAAGTATGAAGATATCCATAAATTACCATCAGACACACACATACACACACACACACACAGATTTATATATATATATATAGATATATATACATATATATCCCAAACGTATAAGAAAATATTGAAAACAATGACTACTAACAGCAGTTGGATCAACAAAATGCAAAAGTGCAAAAATCAACTGGTTTGAATAAATTCAATGAGTAGAAGCATGTGCTCACACTGAAAGCTTCCCGTTAGATACAGACATATGCCTCTTCACTTTATCAGGCTGCAACTGCAATTATTAATAGTACGAGAGTTGGAGCACTGGTGGATTGAAACAGATGCTACAATGAATAAAAAACCTCAGTATCACTATACCTCCTTATCAACAGCCAATGCAGTATAGACAATATGAGCATTTTCTTCAGACCCAAGATCTACTTCCAAGTTGCTGCATAAAGTATAGCTCATAAAACTCACTCCTTCGCCAAGGAATACAAATAAAAAATGCATTAACATAGAGTATAACTCATTATTGCTAGTGCCTAGATGTCACAAATTTGCTACTCTGTTCTTCAGTTCTGATTCTTGAGTTCATTGCCAAATGGAACAGTAGATGGAGATGTATTTTTTGTTTAATTTTATATCACAAAAGAACAGCGACAAAATGGACAAGCAACAATAGAATACATTAAGTAAAGGAAGATATGAAGATAGAGTCGCATCAAGAAGAGATTAAGACAAATTAAAAAGGACAATTACACACAAGATGTCCCTGAAACTGAAATTTCTGCTCTTGCAGTTGAAAAACCTGCTAGCATATAATTAAAAAACAAGAGACTAACAAGCTTTCTCAGTGACAATTCAGTATGAAACTTTCCAGATACTCTCCACCAACAAAGCTAATACATAACATTCAATTTACGCAAGTCTCGAGACCACTAGTTCATTCCTAGCTCAGTGTCAAGCTTCTCTACAAGTGTCTCAATGTACAATACATTAAAAATAAACAGAGATAGCTCTACTATGACCCATTACTTGAAAACCAGCTAACCCCCTCATCTACCCCTTAACCCACCAAAAAGAAGGAGAAGTCTTTTTGATAAGGAACCAAGTAAAACCATATGGGTATGTTGAAATGAGTGATTAAAACCAAGAAAAATAAATTGCAAGAGCATAAATAAATCTTTTTAATATACATTTGTTCACATAACATAAACACAAAAGCATTTTCTTGGTATAATAAGGATTTCTTAGTTGTAAGATGAAGAGAAAATACCAGTTGAAGTCCCATGGAGACGCCACAACATCCATTCCTTCCTGGACACAGTTGCTGTACAGCAGTTGAAGTTATTGGTTGATTATTAGGGTTTTCGAATTTTGGGTTTTAGTGAAAAGGTACTAAATTCTATAAACCCGACCCGCAAAATAGTAAGTGGGTATCCTTATTCGTCCCTCATCTTTGGGTAAAGACTCAAAGTCATCCTTAAGTTTTCATATGAAACATTAATAGTCTCTCATGTTTGCAATATTGGAGCACTTTTGATCCTCCTCCAAAATTTTGCCTATTTTTTAACATTGATTTTATCCACAATTTTATGTATGATATGTTCAATCGTCATTTTATATATTTGGTAGAAATAATAACTCTATATGAGAGAATGTGAGAAAAAAACATCTTGTTTTGTTAAGTAGAAATTGTATTGCAGGTAAAATCGAGAGGTTCATTACGATAATTTCACGTGCAATAGTACAAATTTTTTTCTTTTCTTCTAACGTCATATGTTAAGATGTTCTTAGTTTAGCTGCAGTAATATTTCTACTGAACAAAACAATGTGTTCTTCTTGTCACCTTCTCTCACATAGAGTTATTATTTCTACTAAATATATAAAAAGACGATTGGACATTCCTTACATAAAAATTGTGGACAAAATTAATGTTAAAAAATAGGCAAAAATTTTTAGGAGGACCAAAAGTGCACCGCAAACATGAGGGACTATTAGTGCTCCATGTGAAAACTCAAGGATCACTTTGAGCCTTAACCCAAAGATGGAGGACTATTTTGAGCCTTTCCTCTAGTGTGAATCAGAAATAGGCCGTGTAATATAATACTCTTTTAGAGAAAAAATATATCCCTTTTTACTTGTCCAATTTGACTGATCAAGAAAGGACATTTTTTTTTATCTATTATATTCTTAATTAATTAATTTTGAAAAAAATAAAACTTCTTTAATAAGTAATTGATTTTAGAATTCTATCAATTAATAGGGGTAATATGGTACTCACAATGTCAATTATTATTTTCTTAATAGGTGTGTCAAGTAAAAAATAGACAAATAAATAGAGTCAGAGAGAGTGTGAATTTGAGTTTAGTTAAGTCCCAATATAAATATTGGATATTGAATGGACAACGCCTTAGCCTTTAAAATTATGGTGATTTTTAATTTTTGTTCCTCAAATTGGTTGTTTATATCCATGCTTCTCATTTTGATGAAAATTTATGAATCAAAATGCCTTAATTATAAACTAGTTTCGCAAGACAAAAATTTAGATAAGTTATGTAGTATATAATTTGTAAGGCGAAAGTTTAGAAAACTATGGAGTATGACATTATAAGTTGTGAAATTAAACTTATGTATTATAATGTATAATTTGTGTCTTGCTATTCACAAAACAAAAGTTTAATCCGGAAAAAAGTTTAGCGAATAAAGAGGCATGATTTTGCAATTCTGAAATAAAACTTTTTATCTGATGATAAGATATAAATTGTGCATTGTGAATTTTGTTTTTCGGATTTAGAATTATTATTGATCACTTTTTGTTTATTCAAAGAGTTGAAAATCATAAATTTAAGAGATAAAGTTAAAGGCCGCAAATGATCCTCTTTGTATTGAAAAGTTTCTTATTAGTATTAAATTAAAATAACGTTTTTTTTTTGGGTATGTACCGTAATTTGTCTAAATTAGGACGCAAGTAATTTAAAAAGAGGTTATAAAAAGAAGGAAAAGGTAATGTAAAAAAATTGGTTACGTGTGTTTTTTAATTGATAAACTTGAATCAATGGAACTTCCACCATCCAATAATAATTTTTCGTTATTAATTTGACACACATCTTAAGAAACAATAAATAATATGAATAATATTACTATATTATCCTTTGAACGTATGAAATTAATGTTTTCAAAATATATTAGATATTGAATAGTATTTAATAACAAGGATAAAATAGATAAATCATCTCTTGATTTTTTAAATGTGACAAATATTATTGATAACTATTTTTATCATAGTGGACAAGTAACGTTAAGAGTCTGCTAAGAGATTTAAGAGGTATTATTAATCTTGTTTGGCTAGAATTGTGTGTATAAGAATATTCCACTGGTATATTACTCACTATTGGCCCATCTGCCACCTTATTGTTATTATTGTGGGTATAATTTAGATGCCAATTTTAGCATCTTTATTTATACTCTTTCATTCAGTTTTTGTTACCCTTTTTCTTCTGTTAGCCATACTTCACACCAAAAAAAAAACATGAGATTATGATGCATGTTGGAAAATCTCTTTTCTTCTCCAATAAATAAGTTAAATCAAGCAAGGCAAGTTTCTTCCATTCTTCCTTTATATGTGTTGTTATTTTTTACTTTTTTATTTTATGATGGTTTTGTTTGAGCGTGTTGTCGCGCTTATCCTTTCATACTAGTAATTTGCAGTATTACTCTTGTAGTTTCCTTGTCCATCTTATGGTTTATTATTTGTTGTTTCTTGTACTTTATTTGTCGTATTATTTTGTCAATTCTTGTCTTTCTGTTGGTTATTACTTGTTGTTTCATGTACTTTGTTCGTGTATTATTTTGAGGTAGTTACTATTCTTTTTTTTTCTTTTTTTTTTTCAGATTGTTTTTAGCATATAGTAGTATTTTTGCTTCTTCACGTCCGTTATTTCTTTTCCTAGACTGGTTTGTTTAGCTTTTCTTGAGGCGAGGATCTATCGAAAACATCTTTTTCTATCTCCTAAGGTAGGGGTAAGGTCTGTGTACTCTACTATCTCCAGATCTACTTTTGAGATTACACTAAGTAAGTTATTTTTGTTGTTACGCATGGTGGGATTACATTAAGAGCCTGTTTGGATGGGCTTTTAAGCTAGTCAAACTGGTTTAAAAGCCAGTTTTTGACTTATTAGAGTGTTTGACAATTATCAAAGTGACTTATTTTAAGTCAAAAATGACTTATTTTAAGCCAAAAGCTAAAAGATAGGGGAGGGGAGCTTCTTTTTTTTTTTTTAACTTAAAAGCCCTTTTATGTTGACCAAGTATATTACCTTTTTGCCCTTAATTCTTTTATACAATTTCCAAATTGCCCATATTGAATTATTATTATTATTATTATTATTATAATTATAATAATTATTATAATAATAATAATAATTATTATTATTATTAATATTATTATTATTATTACTATTACTAATATTATTATTATTATTATTATTATTACTATTACTATTATTATTTTTATTATTATTATTTTATTATTATTATTATTTCTGAAATATGAATTTATATTCCTCTTATAAGGTGGTAAAGAAATATGTGAATGATAGAAAAATATTATTACTTATGGATGTAAAACATAAATTAATTTTGTTTTTAAGTATAAAAACCTTAAATTAATCAACTTTTTATCATGTTAACAGCTTAAAGGGTATTTCAGACATTTTGATAAAAAAAAGTGTTTACCAACACTTATTTGCCAAACACATCAACAACTTTTTTTTTAACTGCAGCACTTTTATCCAAACACATAACTACTTATTTTAAAAATAAGTTCCAGCACTTTAAAAAGTTACTTTTTAAAAGTTACTTTTTTTAAGTCAATCCAAACGGGCTCTAAGTATATTATTGTTGTTGTTACACATGGATTATTTTATCGAGTATCTGCTAGTTTTTGCCACCACAAGTACTTTATTAGTTAATTACTTCTGTTTCAATATTCTCTCCTAGTTTAAGGTTTGGTTGGTTTGTTCCTTACACGTATGTATGTTAAGATCCATACATAGAGAGAGAAATACAGATAATTCAAGGTATTTGCTTTTTGTTTGGACATTTAACTACTATTACTTAGTTAATTGGCTGAGAAACTCCATTTCTAGGAGAAAAATAAACAGGTTGTCCAACAGTAGATATATGGCTTGTGATAATATTTGGTTGGTTGCCTGTAATGCATGTGATGGGGCTTCTCAGCTTTTAATGGTCGTTTGATGTGAAAGGATAATATCAAATAGTCCTGAAATTAAATTATAGTACCACTTAATTTGTTGTTTGGTTGGTAAGTTTGGGATAACTTATTCCGGGATTAATAATTAATATCGGGATAAGTTATCCCTCCCCTTGGGTGGTATAGTAATCCCGGGATAAAATAAGTAAATGACAAAAATGTCTCTTTCAACCCTTTTGTTACATCACTTTTTACATTCATGAAGGACATTTTTGTAAACAAATAAATTGTTCTTAAAATTTATTATTTTGAATACAACAAACCAAACACTTAATAAAAAATAATCTCATCATAACTTATCCCATAATAATTAATCCCATCATAACTTGAATTCAAACCAAACGACCCTAAGAGTTTTAAGTTATATTCTGAGATAAGTGGTTAAAACACACCTAAAATATACCTTTTTTTTGAGTTTCATACATGAACTATTGAAAGTGTGAGAAACACACCTAAACTATTACACTTTAGTTTGAAAAACACACCTCTGTGCTGACTGGACCAAATGTGTGTGTACACACTCTTTTACGCGCGTGTGGCCTTGATTTTCGTCCACATGGCTTCTTCTTTTTTTAAAAATAAAATATCAAAACACACCTAAACTATAAAATTGTTTGACTTCCTCACCTAAACTATTAGGAGAGTAAGAAACACACCTAAACTATCATTCATAAATTTGAGAAACACACCTTAAATTATATGTTACACTAGTTGCTTAAACACACCTTAATAAGCCAACTATTGTTCATGAAATCAGTAGCTAAAAATCGCCACCAGTACGAAAATTAAGTTCAGGAGTAAAAGAAAGAGTACCTTATGTAGTAAATTTCTTCTCCTTTCAACTCTTTTCAGATGGTATGGATCAAAACCTAAAAAATTATACAAAATCGTTACTATTTTGAGACAAAAATAAGAACCCTAACATTTTTTGACAAATGAGTAACTAACCTTGAAACGATGATGAATTTGTGAATTAATAGTGAAAACCCTAAATTTACTCAAATTTTCACACACCAAAGAGACTCAATTGAGAACAGAGAAAGATGCTTCTACATGTTGAAAGTTAAACTTTAATCTTTTGACATGGTGGAATTTGTTTCCATGTGGCAATCTATGTGGCATTTAAAAAATAATAATTGAGAGAGTGTAATACACACACTATCATATTTTACTTGAGGTGTGTTTTTCAAAATAAAACATAATAGTTTAGGTGTGTTTCTCAGACTTTCGATAGTTCGGGTATGAAACTCAAAAAAAAGGTATAGTTTAGGTGTGTTTTAACCACTTATCTCTTATATTCTACTTATATATAAGAGTGAGTTTATGATGGGACATTTGAGTGTCCCATCATAAACTCCCTATATTCTACTTATATAATATTCTACTATAAATCTTTTTTTCTACTATATAATATATATTTATTTTCTAAGGGAGTTTATATAATATATAATATAATATAATATATATATATATATATATATATATATAATATAATATAATATAATATAATATATAATATAATAAATCATTTACAAATGACTTAAAATATTTAATATTTAAAATTCTACCATAAAATAGGTTGACTCTCAAAATTCTATCCGGGTCACATATATTGAGACAGAAAAAATAACATATATCATTTTAAAATTATCAAACAAGTATTAAAAATAATAATAATTAACAACTTAAAATATCTGGAAGACATTTTAAAAGGGTTAATTTTGTAATTTTATCCATATCACATAAATTAGGAAGTTATTTGAAAGTTTCATAAAAATATTATAAATCACAATAATGAATAACTTTAAAAAAAAAAAATTTAAAAAGTGCAAATTTGGATGACTCTTCAAATTTCATTTGTGTCACATAAATTGAGACAACAAAAATAGCATATATTGCGTCCATTTTAATTTATTTGTCTTATTTTTTTTATATTTACAAATTGCGTAAAAATACTATAAATCATGATAATTGACAACATAAAATATGTTTTGAAAAAGATACAAAAAATTGCACTGATTCTTGAAGTTAATCTATCGTAAAAATACTATAAATCACGATAATTGACAACATAAAATATTTTAAAAAAATATACATATAAAAAATTTCGATTGATTCTTGAAATTAATCTATCGTTAAAATTTATGTATAAAATACAATAAATCGTGACAATTGACAACTTAAAATATTTATTAAAAATGCACAAAAAAAGAAATTGACTAATTCTTAAAATTAATCTATCAATGTCACATAAAATGAGACAAAAGTAGTAATATGTATTATTTAATGTCAAATTACTGAAAACTACGTAAAATGTATTGTAAATCTTAACAATTAACAACATTTGATTAACTCTTGAAATTTTATCTATGTTACATACATTGAGACAAGTGGAGTAATATATATTAAGTATTTACAAATTACGTAAAAATATAATAAATTACATTATTAACAACTTAAAATATTTAAAAATCATATTAAATTTAAATAACTCACTATATTTTATCTGTGTCACATACATTAGGACAAAAAATAATAGTTATTGGGCCCGTGCGTAAGAGAGTTTATGCCCAAGTATAATATATAATATTCAATGACTCTCCAAATTTCATTTGTGTCACATAAATTGAGACAACAAAAATAACATATATTGGGTCCATTTTAATTTATTTGTCTTATTTTTTTAATTTTTTTATATTTAAAAATTGCGTAAAAATACTATAAATCATGATAATTGACAACATAAAATATGCTTTGAAAAAGATACCAAAAATTCCATTTATTCTTGAAGTTAATCTATCGTAAAAATACTATAAATCATGATAATTGACAACATAAAATATTTCAAAAATAAATACATTTAAAAAAATTCGATTGATTCTTGAAATTAATCTATCGTTAAAAATTATGTATAAAATACAATTAATCGTGATAATTGACAACTTAAAATATTTATTAAAAAAACAGAAAAAAAAATTGACTGATTCTTAAAATTAAATCGTGATAATTGACAACATAAAATTGTTCAAAAATGTTGTATGTGGGTAGTCTTATTGTGCCTTCAATAGCGTCAAAGAAGGTACAGGTTTGTGATAAAAAAACTTATTCCTTTATCCACGCAAACAATCGCTTCAAAAACTTCGTTATTAGCCCCAAAACATACCATTTATGTTATTGGGCCCGTGCATAGCACGGCCAACAAAATCTAGTATACATAGAAGGAGAAGAAGTGAGCACAGTTTCACTTGTTTGGTAACCTCTTTCCCCGTTAGAGATAGGAAAGAATCCAAAGCTTGCAAGGATTTTAGACTTCAACGTTTGTACACCATTAGGTCATCTTTATCTCTTATTAAACTCTTTTCATGTTAGCTCATCTCCTTGTTTTCTTGTTTGTAAACCTGGTTGTGGTTCCTTTTTTGAAGTTTCTTGTTTGTAGTTCTAATTTTCATGATTTTGTTCGATGAAACCACATATACATGCCAGTTTTTGGTGGTTAAGTTTGCTGCCATACATAGTCAGGAATAATTGCAGAGTACAACATCAGAATTTGGTGTCTTAAGACTTAGCATAATTGCAGAGTACAACATCAGAAGACTGTCAAAAAGGATAATTATCACCAAGGAAAAGGAACAATGGTCTGCACTTATCAATACAATGAAATTCAGAAAATGCACTATGCCCTTAACCAACTATAAAATAAAAAGTGGTAAGGGCGGGCTAAAATGTTTTGTTCTGATCTTTTTGTCAGCACAGTGTAGCTTTGCCTTTTCATGCATTTCCTCCTTTCCCCTTCCTTCTGTAATGTGATTCGTGTATGTGAAAATGCAGTACAGTTTATTCCACCGGTCAAGTTACCAGTGGACTGAATTTGCCATCATAGGTTCATGTGAGGGCTGCATTTACTCTGACTGGTTTTACACGACTTACACCTCTTCGCATAAACTCAAATGCCAACATAAACAAACCAAAAAAGAACAACAAGAACCTCTGTAGCCTTCCTATAATGTCGGTCATGACAGATGATCTACTTCCTTCTGGAGAACTTTTCCTAGTAAGTGGAGTTATATTCCATCCTGACAGAGACACAACGCACCTTAACCAATAAACTTAGGAAACATTACAGGACTTTGTGATATATGGAAGTTTAAGTATCCTACAGAGAGACATTATTCCTCTATATCTTGTTCCTCCAAATAGTCTTAGTTTCATGCTGCCGCTTTCTACAAAAAATAGGAATAAAAAAATCAGATATTAATACTTACCAGAGCTTTTCTTGGGCAAATTTGTCCAGTCATACGGGCTAATCTTACTTGTGGATGCCTTGATCAACTCAAGAAGAGCGTCATTGACCTAGAATATTTAATAATTGTCATATACTTCTTCCATACAATCAACACACATAAGACTACATCCACACAAATCATTTGAAGCCAC
The DNA here is from genome assembly GCF_019186545.1 of Solanum stenotomum. NCBI lineage: Eukaryota > Viridiplantae > Streptophyta > Magnoliopsida > Solanales > Solanaceae > Solanum > Solanum stenotomum. The sequence goes on along the minus strand of NC_064284.1, from coordinate 17,272,641 downwards.
AAAGAGTACTAAAACTTTGAGAATCTCATAACATATTATGCATTTTGAATTCCTTATTCATAACTACCATAAAAGTTGATTGGGCCTATTTGTGACCACCAAGAAGAGTAACCCCTCCCCAGGTTCTTAGGATGCTTTTCTTGACCTCCACCCTTGGTACATTACATTTTTTTTATTTTTGGTAACTAAGCAGAATGAAAGTTTTGTATTACTGGATGATTCTGTATTTGTATAATAAAGATATAAAAACATACCTCTTCTGTCCTTTCATGACTAACACGATGTCCTCCAGGAAGCTCTACCATTCTAGCACAAGGATGTAACTTCTTCGCAAGCCTCTTTGCATGGCTTAACTGAGCAATGACATCATGCCTACAAGAAGAAAATGTTGATTTATATCTCTAAATAATGTATCTGGTAATTTGAGATTGGATCTCGTGGATAATGCATTTACCTGCCATGAATTACAGATATTAGGAATCCAGCAGAGCAGATAGATTCAAGATCATCCCGTGATATCTTATGAGTCCAACAAGCATTTATCTGTCCATCAAATCCACAATTTGACTGCATCCCGGATGCTGATATGCCTTTTACGTATTCCTGGCACAGCCCAAAAATAAGAGGAAAGAAGAACACGTAAGCACCTTAAGTATTGTTTCTTGTAGATTACATTACAATGGTTGAAAAAAATAAAAGATGGCCTAAGAAATATCTAGGTCACTCACTTGAAATAATACTGCTCTTCGGGTCGTAGTTCCCACATCTTCCTCAAGGTATTCCTGCAAAGCACAACCACAAATATGTTAAAGTCATATATCACTCCCTAGTCGTGATAAATATTATCACTGATTAGAATTTTCATCTTTTTTTGAGAAAGATTAGTATTTATATCAAGTGATGATAAACCAACTAATCAGCAATTGTACGAAAAGTAATGCGCATAAAACTATCTAGTTTACATTTTATGTAGTACAACAATAGATGGCATGTATATGCAACTTTGCAGTAAGGGGGGACTAGGGAAGTGAAGCCTCATAATTTTCAACATTATTGAATGAACAATTAATCAACCTTTGAATAATGGGTGTCTAAATCAACAGCAGCCCTCTGTTCAGGAGTCTTTGCCTTCAAAAACCGGACAACAATTGATAGAGTTTGACGATCGAGCTGCAGGAAAAAAGACCACATGAGTACTAAAATCAACAAGAAAAACTCTTCATTCCATACAAGTATATAATGAAAAACAGACAGAGGAAGCATTGTGTTTGAGGTATAACATTAATTTGGTTAGCATCTTTTGATACAATTAGCACTCATCAAAATTACAGGATCTTATTCATAACTAGCATGTATCTGTTCAAAAAAAATTGTGCATCTGACATGATGTTGCCAGTTACTATTTTTTTTAATCAAGTAAAGTAATATAATCATATATATATATGAAAGAAAACCTTAGGCCCGCCTACGTGGCACCACCACAAACCAAAATTCCCTTTTAAATTTATTTATTGCCAAAACTAGCCTTCCCCTTTCATGAAAAAGTTGTGACTTTTATGAAGAGTTGCGACTTTAATGAAGAGTTCTGACTTTTATGAAGAATTGTGACTTTTATGAAGAGTTGCAACTTTTATGAAAAGTTGTGACTTTAATGAAAAGTTGCGACTTAAATGAATAGTTGCAACTTTTATGAAAAATTGTGACTTTTATGAAAGGTTGTGACCTTTCCGAAGGGTTGTGACCTTTCCGAAGGGTTGCAACTTTTCCAAATAGTTGTAACATTTCCGATAAGGCACAATAAACATTCACGCTACCCTTTGTTGTCTATAAATAGAGGGATTTCCTCTCATTTTAAAACAACGAAAATTCTAAACCTCTTCTTCTTCTTCACAATTAAATATTTGTGTACTTTGTTCCTGTTGAGTGACTCACAGACACCATTGCTTATGTTATAAATCTTGGTATGTATTTTTACAATCATTAATTTATGCTTATGTTATTAAGGATAAATGATAAGAAGTAATAAATTTCATTTTCCTTTACATTATTAATGTTTGTTACTACGTAATCTTGTATGTAAGATAACATAGTGTTTTAGTTTTAATGACGGATAGGTTTTAAGTATTATTTTATAAATTCTGTGATATTAAATTCCAGCGCGAAGCGCGGGTAATTTTACTAGTATATATATATAAGAGAACCCTATGCCCGCCTACGTGGCGCCACCACAAATCAGGATTCCCTTTTAATTTATTTATTTCCAAAACTAGCCTTCCCTTTCATGAAAAGTTGTGACTTTTATGAAAAGTTGTGACTTTTATGAAAGGTTGTGATCTTTTCGAAGGGTTGCAACTTTTCCAAATAGTTGTGACCTTTTCGATAAGGCACAACAAATATTTGTTCACACTACCCTTTGTTGTCTATAAATAGAGGGATTTCCTCTCATTTTAAAACAACGAAAATTCTAAACTTCTTATTCTTCTTCTTTTTCATCTTCTGCACAATTAAATATTTGTGTACTTTGCTCCTATTGAGTTGCTCACTGACACCCTTGCTTATGTTAGAGATCCTGGTATTTTTTTAGAGTCATAAATTTATGCTTATGTTATTAAGGATAAATGATAAGATGTTATAATTTTCATTTTCCTTTACATTATTAAAGTTCGTTACTACGTAATCTTGTATGTAAAATAATATAGTATTTTCGTTTTAATGACCGATAGATTTTAAGTATTATTTTATAAATTTTGTGATATTAAATTCCCGCGCGAAGCGCGGGTAATTTTACTAGTTTTATTGATAATGGAGAAGCATTAGTACAAAACCATCAATCAATTATGTCTTAGTTCCAAAAAAACTAGGATCAATTTATAAATATCTTAAATTAAAAGGAATTCAAATGACTCAGACATTCATGGCCAATTTAACCTGATATTTTATTTGAGCTGTGGAAGTAACCACTAATGCTTGCATTAGGGTATGCTGTCTACATCACATCCTTTGGGGGTGCAGCCCTTCCCCTTCCCCTGTGCTAATGCGGAATGTTTTGTGCACTAGACTGCCCTTCTTTTCTTTTCCTATTTCATCAATTGGGGTGCAGTTGAGTTGTATAAATGTTTAGGCTACACCACTGCTAAACTAAGATATAGTGACCACATTAATCATTTTCATTGTTGTCCCTTCAATCTTCCAATTTTCACTCTTCAATGGGTGCATTACTCAACCTTTTATAGATACCCACCAAACTAGGTACTTTCTTTTTTCTCAATTTATTTTTCCCACAAGAGCTATTAAAACACACTGTTTTTCACCCTCACTCCTTTGGAAAACAGGAAATGTACAGTTCTCTCTTCTTATACCACATGAATTATCTCAACAGACTCATCCCAGCCATCTATAACTCTTCGGAATTGTTTCTGTGCTTCAGAGACAGCACAATCTTGTTTAATCACATGCATGATGTTACTACCCATCCCTTGATTAGTAATATTCATCTCCATCATACCTAATTTCCTTCAGTTTTATCAGTAGATGAATTTCTGACAACATTCAGTGCTCAGGTCATTGTTAAACAAAGATGTCTTTCCAGATAGTACATTTTAACTATGCAAGCATGACTTTTTTATTTATTCGTCAGATCAACTATTTGGGTCTTGTATGCTACGAAGTAGAAAAACATTGTGGAATTAGGAACAACTCCATCAAATGGTCATACCGCCTATTGAAGAAGCAGACTGGCCTATAGCATTTCACTGGATTAAGATGGGTCTCTCCTCACCCTTTGAGAAAAATGCTGAGTACCTCCCGGCCTTTCCAGAGCAAAGGAGAATAGGATTACCTAATTTACAAGTATAAGCTATAGTTGTGATATGTGTTTATCTCATATGTGATGTGACAATCTGAGCATACAAACTTCCCCTTCCTTCCACATGGAATATGATACAACAGAAGAATAAGAACAGTATTCCCTCCTTTCTCATACACAGACAGACTGGAATCTCTCTCTCCACACACACACAGAGCCGAGACACTCACAAATGGACAAGATGGGTACATTCTTAATAATTATGTACCACACCATATTTTTATTTGGATAACTCTGTAACTAATATCACCTTATAAGCACCAAATAATTCTATCTTCTCCACTTAAATATTAGACTTTGGTCTGCTAAAGGTTCAACCCCGTAACGTGCGCCTAATCTACACATAGCATGTTACACTTTTACCAGCATACCAAATCCCAGGGAGCTTGCAGTGTCCAAATTCCACCTTGCTGCTTTCATAACATGACCACTGATGCCATGTTGTAAGTCTTAAAAAATGCTAGAATGGCCTCAATTAATGGAATATCTTCTATTTTTTTACTTTCAGTAAGCTGATTTTTGTATATCTTTCCTCGAAGAGGAATGCAATGCAAAGGAAAACCAAAACTGTCATTCAATTTTCAGATATAGCTCAACCATTCACTAAAATCTTTGAACGTCCAATGACCAATAGTTGAAGAGAGGATCTTACCCTGGGAATACATTCATAGCCTCCTCCCGTGACATTCAGTAAAGCCAAAGACAAAACTCTCTCAGGCACCATTGCAGCCAATTTGCAAGATATCATAGCTCCTGAATGATTGGAAAAGAGTCCAAGTAAGCACAAATGTTATCAAATAAGTGTTTTCCCAGCCAGAGAATGAACTTGATTCTCAAATATCTTGTTCCACATTTTACACAAGTTGTTAAGCTGTACTGCAATGATCAGTTTCTAAAATTTGAAATGCCTTAAACTACTATTCGAAAGTTTAACTGGAATACTATATACTGCACATTTTATGCTTGAAGACATACCAAGTCATCATCAATAACGCCAACCAAAAGAACAGAATCAGAAACTCACCCATTGAATGACCAAAGACATGCGCTTTTTCCCACCCCAAGTGATCCATTATAGCAATTGCATCTTTAGCCATAATACTAGTCCTGCACCAACAAACATCCAACATCAATTTAACTTGCTAACTACTTAACTTTAGTTCTTAGCTAAGAAATACTAGAAAAGTAGTTGAAGGTCTTCTCATATATCTAATTGGATCCCCACCAACAACAACTAAATTCTATCTCGAATTAGCTCGTATTAGTTGTAAATATCCTACAATAATCAAAAAAGTTTTTCCTTTTCCTACTTTATTCCTTCACTATCAGAATTTTCCTCAAATAAGTTTGAAAAATACCAAAAAACTATGGAAAAGTAATTAAAAATACTGGTAAATGGGACTTACGTATATTCTGACTTTTTAGTGGGTACAGAGCTTAACCCCATTCCACGATTATCAAAAGCACAAACCTCCATACCCCCACCTTCACCGGAGCTCCGATCATCGGCTGGCGATTCAGAATCATTCGGCGTAATCGTCCCGGCGAGCGCCTTGATCTGTGGTTCCCATGAACTATGCGTCGCAGCCAATCCTTTAAATCATTCAGAAACAAAGAAACCAAAATTCAATCCACATTAAGAAAAACCCATATAGAAAAAACATTGAAAAATGTCAAGAAAAACGAAGAATACCAATAATCAAGAGAACTTTGACCGGGCCTTGACCATAAGTTCTGTAAAAAATCTTGGTTCCATTGTTGCCAGTTGCATCTACACCGTTCTGGTATTTACCCACCTCACAGAAAGGCATGTTTGGCTTTTTCCAAGAATAAAAATCAACTCTTTACAGAAATTTTTCAGAAAAAAAGAGCAAAATTGGAGAAGAAAACGGAATTAAAATTGAGGACAAGAGTGGATTTTTTTGAAAAAATGTGGGTTCCTTAAATCGACAATCTTAAGGCTACTCGGTTTTGGTTTTATTTATTTCTAAAAAATCAATTTAGATGTTAAGTGGGGCCGCATGTATACGTGGCGGATAAGGAACGGTTGGATGGTAAAGTTGGTGTGGACGGTCTGCTTTGAGCAGCTTAGCTTGGGTAAAAGTCAAAAGTCAAAGAAATCGCTTTGGCGAAAGAAATCGTTTTTATCTGGTGTCCAATATCTACATTGAAAATTGATTAAATTTAAATTCGTGGCGAGAAGTTTCACATTGTGGGCATGACTCTGCACTTAGGGGCACTCAAACTCGAGACCTCTGATTAAGCATGAAATAACTTATCATACAATCACAAGTTCACAACCCTTATTAGTGAAAGAAAAAACCTTTGATTTTGAGTGATCGTGGAACCTACGAGAACAAATATATCCATTGTAATTTCGCATGTGAAGTGTGAGGAGGATAAAATATAGTAAGATTTATTTTTATCTCTATAAATAGAGAGATTATTTCTGCTAAACCATCTCAAAAATAAAATTATCCGAACAAAAATTGAAAAAAGAAGAAGTCAATATACATATAATAAAACACATGGAAGAATATAATTTATTTATTTATTTGAAGGATTGATAGTAGTAGTAGTTGACCAGTAATTTAAGTTATGGACTTATGGTTATCATTTGCTTTCCAACGTATTTGTTAATCTTTAACGATCTTTTTTCCCTTTAAATGCTTTGTGTAATATTCCCCCTTTTTTTCTCACGTGCAACACAGATTTAACGTTTTTCCTTCTCTTTTTTTTGGCTTAATTTTTCCACAAGAGTTGAAAAGAATAAAGATATTTTAGTTTTAGAGGTCATATTTGTTCCAGCATAACTTTGAAGCATGTGGATGAGAGGAAATTTGAATGTGTTTTGATGTTAAAAGCTGATTCAGCAAATACACGGTTGCATGCATTTGGACAAAATAACAACTTTTATCCACTCTAGTACAAAAGGCATAATTTCAGTATAATCATGTTCAATAATAACATTTTATTATAACAATTTTTTTTTAAAAAAGAAATCAATCTTTCATGTTATGTTATATTTCACTATAATAAGAATAACACATCGAATAAAACAACTTATGAGATTTGAAGATAGGGGAAACTCTGTACCATTTTGTGTCATTATTGCTTATAAGTCCATTTTAAAGAGAACATTGTAATTCTATAATTGAAAACAATTTGAATATAAATTTTCATAGACCCTTAATAGCATACTTTTATAATCACATAGATATCATAATATTAATACCTATAGACGAAAAGTTTGGGAGCAATCTTTTTGTCTTGAAACTCCGTCGCAGTTCAAACTGTGCCACGCAAATTGGAATGAAGGGAATATAACATACAAAGATTTCACAAACTTTTTAATCATCTGAACAGAGAAAGTATATACAGCTAAAGTATATACAGCTAGCCCAAATATATTAATATCCTACCTACTAGAATAATCTCCAAAGCATTCTGATATGAGAAAACACACAGCTTACATATGATATAAGACCTTAGCCCAACAATATTTACAAAATGCCTTTGGGATTGAGGCGTAGTAGTCGTATATTTACAGAATGTGTAATCCTATCTATCTCCGACTTGATCTGATAGAAAAATGCATGGAACATACATACGTGAATTAAGCGAACCAGAAAGATGGTTTAGAGAGCAGGAAATAGCCATCCCATGGTCAAACCAAGTAGCAAACCAGCACCAGCAAGACTTAAACCCAAGGCAAAAGCTACAGCAGACTTGTTTATCTTGAATTTTCCCTTTCCTGTCTTCTTCTTAATAGGCATATTATATCTAAACTTCTTCAGTTTCCGTCCTTTGCTTGGGATAACAGGGAAGCTAGTTGAATAGTTGATGGAATCTTGCTCATCTTTGTTCCTGAGCTGGAGGACCAGAGCTTCAAGCTGCAAAATTTGAAGCCACTGCCGGTAAGCAAAGAGGTGAGAAGCCTGTCTGAAGAACAGCTTGATCACGTGCTCCTTCTCGTTGTAGGCTTGCTGTGCCAGTTGTTCAGCCTCTCTTGCACGGGTTTGAGAATGGCATAGTGCTTCTAACAGCTGTGTTTTGCTGAGATTGCTTGATCCTGGTTGGGTTTCTGATGAGAGGACGTTGGCAATACTTAAATTGTCATCACCACCACTGGAATTAGAAGAATACACGTTAGTGTTCTTAATAATTAGAGAATGAGATGAGTAGGAAACTAGGTCAACCACAATACATTTTGTGCAATTGTTTATGGAGTTTCACGATATTACAGAAAACTTCAAACTACGAAGAACTTCATGACCCCAGGACATCCTTTATTCATTTACTTGAAATGAAGAGATTCTGCAATGTTAGGTGATTGGAAGAAAAAAAAGACCGAGTAACTATAAGAGATATGTTTTATCACTCTCCGGGAGTCATTGTTGATTATTCCACCACATTTGTCAACAGTAAGCCCCAACCAGCTTATCAAAGTGGGTTGAAATTGCAGAAATGAAGGGAAAGAACAGTCTTTATCTTTTTTTCTTTTCCTCTGTCTCCTTTGTACAGACACGAGAAAAGAAAATCAATTTAACTGAGTGAATACTTCTAGGAGAAAAAGAGTTGCGGATTCGACTCACCTACATTCGTGTCAATGAAATTTCAACAAATTGAGGGCATTGAGACTTTTTAAGTTATTAATCCACATTACAGTACTAATTTACTACCTGAATATCCTTAAACTCTGCAAATCCATATTTCAGGCCTATAATAGATTCTCTTTTTTTGTACAAATAAGAAAAATAGTTTTTTCTTTTCTCTCCTCCATACGGTGGAGGAAACTTGCTTCCACTTATTTTTTCATGTGCTGCATCTTGTTACAAGATCGACGAACTAAGTAAGTTTACTTTATTGTATACCTCCTCCATCCTAAGACTATTATTTCTTTGCTTAAATGGAAAAGACAGTAGCTAAATCCAAAAAGTCATATTAGTGTATAGTAATGCTACTCCAAATTATTTTGAATTCGACATAGTACCTTTTCACATCTTTCAACCATTATAACTCACAAAATAACTTCTCCAAACATTTTTTCTTCAACCTCGGAAGAAGTCTTCCCAGGTCATGTAAAATTGGTAAACGAAAATATGTTAAAAAGAACAGTGTGGTGGAGAAAGATAGTAGCTAGCACTTCAACCAGAAATGATAGTAGCTAGCTATAGTTGGATAAATACCTTACTGGCTGTCCTGAACGACGTGTTAAGCACCCTTTGCCAACACACAATATCTTCTGTTGGCTTTGTGAAGGATGTTGTCTTGGACAATAATCAGGAGTAACCAGAGATTTCTTTTCTACCATACTAACCTGGTTAGAACAATTATATGACTCAATTCCCAAAGACTGACGCCATGAATGATCAGAATACGTGATACATCCAGATGAATTGGGAGAACCTGAGGCAGATAATTCCTTATCAGCTGTGCGCCACCATGGTTGAGCCTTCTGAACTCCAATCCATTCAGAATCCAGTTCAGAACAAGCCTTCTTAGTTTGTCCAGGATCTAGGTCCATGTAATAATCAAGTTCCATAAATCCTCCGGAATCTGTATATATTGGTGTTCTCTGGGAACCATTGCCTACAACATTTTGGAGCATGTGCAATTGGCTATCTTTGTAATTATATGCAGAGGGATTGTAGCCTTTGAGGTGGTGGTCTAGCTTTGCAACATCATCACAATATGTTTGAGAATAGAACTCCTCAATCAATTGGTTTCCTCCGCATAATTTCAGAACATGAACACTCTCCGCGCTCAAAACTTTGAGCTCTGACTCTAACATACTTAAAGGTTCATGTGAATTATCTTTCTCACATTCATGAAGTTCAAAATCCTTGCCACCCAAAATATCCTGTGACCCTCTTTTTGCATTTCTAGAATTGTGGTCAAACCTTAATTGTGCTGAAGACATTAGGAACAGAGAGAATGTTGGAGCTATCTCTTTATTTCTAGAGAAGAACAGGTTGACAGTTCACACTCATATGACCCCCATCTTTGCAGCCTTTTACCGTATGATCCTTTCCTTGTTATCCTGAATAAGCAATAGCAGGATATAACCATATCAGCAACAAGATGAATACGGGTTAAAACCAAGCATTGAGAAGAAATAAATTATTAATACATTAAGAGGTTATGGAATATGGCTTGGTTAATTATAAACCAAAATCTAAATTAAGCATCAGAAAAAGCTTTGACTTATCAACTGAAGATTTCACAACTGCCCACAAATGGGGTCTAGGGAGGTTAGGATGCATTACCTTACCCCTACCTTTGTGAGGTAGAGAGATTGTTTCCGCTAGACCCTCAACTCAACTAAAAAGTCATTGAAGCAATGTATCACAAAAATATGCCAGTAAAATAGCAAAAGACAAAGCAAATGAATGAAGCAACACATACTAATACACATTATAGAACAAGAGACTAAACGACTACTAAATAGCCCCTACCACTCCCACATAGAGTGCAATAACACTCAACTACTCACTAACCTTCTACCCTAAATCTTTTAACCTCCAAACCTTTCTATCTATATCTATAGTCATGTCCTCGGTAAGTTGGAGTTGTGTCATGTCCCGTCTAGACATGAAATCAAATTCACACAAAACAAAAAACATAACTAGCAAAATTTTATCCTCAAAAATCAAATCGAACCAGCTAAGGAAACAACATAAAAATCAAGATAAACGACAAGACAAATGGACTCCACACAGCTTAACTCCCCAGTCAACGCATAACAAACTATGATTTGCTACCTTGCTTAATCCCTTTAAGAGTTCTTTCTGCTAAACATGACACTTAAATCTTGAAAGGAATCATAAAACCTATAATCACCTAACTTCAAATCATCACACCTATAATCATCTTTACTTTACACCTTCCCATAATCATATATAATCACTAATAAAAAAAACCCACCTGGAAAAACCCTTTTCCATCACACACCACCAAGAAAGATTCAATTTTTTTTCAGTTCATGGAGTCTCTATATGCTAAAATCAAGAATTCCCAAACACCCTTTATCTAGTTATGCATAAATATCAGTCAGTCTTGTTCGAATCAGGAAAAAAAAACAGTTTTGAAATTCTATGAACCATAAAAAAAAAAGGCAAGTGGAAGAGAGTATGATGGACAGTTGAAGAAATAAGTGAAGAAGAAAGTACCTGTTGGAGACAATCATGGAGATGCTTCGAAGGAAAGAAATACAGTATTCTTCATTCTAAAATATCCATTTTTATATTCAACGTCTTACAAGGGATTTTATTAAATTCAGTGTCACTATTAACTACCAATTAATATTGCAGATTAGAATAATTCCACGAAAATTTGCCCATGTTTATCCATATATCCTCGTACATTTTAATTTTTTTTCTCGATCACTATATTTAAAATTCGGAATTCAAATTTTTAGGTGTTAATTAAGAAAGGAACGACCTATTCATTTACAATTATGCAATGCAATAAAATTGTAGCTCTTTGGAGTAAGTAAATTTATCATTTCATATAATTTATTTGTCATTTCGTATTAACTTTTAAATTGAAGTATTATGTATGAAAAAGATATCTTTAACCATCCTATTATTTTCAAGGTAATAATGGCACATATAATAATTAAGTATTAGTAATTGATAAAAATATGTTCACAATGTCAATATAAATAACACATCCTATTCTTTTAAGCAACTATATCCCTTTTACCTAAGACAAATTTTAAAAATCCTACTTTTTTACTCTATCTTATATTTTACATTTAAGTAAAATGAAAAGATCTTTTTTAAAATATGTACAGGTAGAGGTGTTCATGGTTTGGATAAAAACCGATCCAAACCGAAAAATCAAACCAAACCGATTAAATGAACCGATTTAATTTGGATTTTGGTTTGGTTTGGTTTTAGATTGTTAAGAACCGATATTATTTGGTTTGGTTTGGTTATGGTTTTGTTCGAAAAAAATCGAAGAAATAACCGAACCGAACCAACAAGTTATATACATAAATTTTATTATTATACATACATAATATATTATATTCATAAACAATTTTATAGATTTTATATATGTTTCATCAAAATTTATTTATAATTTACTTATGAAAGAAGAAATGTTCTCACCTTAGACATTTTTTCTTATTGGTTTCATGTATATGAGTGTCTATGAAAATTCTTTGTGGGACTGAAAATGTCATTGTCTCTTCCTTCTATGCCAAAATAGTGAATTTTGAAGTTTTATTCAGTAAATTCAATGATCAAAAGTTCTGTAATGCCAGTCATTCTAACTATTTTTTTGTTTGATGGATTGTTGTCACTTTTTTTCACATTTTGAATGAATTATTTCTTTTATTTTTATGTATGGTTAATAACCGAAAAACCGAACCAAAACCGAAAACAACCAAACCGATAAATGTATATTATATTTGGTTTGGTTTGATTTTGATAATTTTAAAACCGATTAAGTTGGTTTGGTTTTGATTTTGATCAATAACCGACCCAAACCAAATCGTGAACACCCCTATGTACAAGCATAGAGTAGGGCATAATTCTAGTCTCTAGTATTAAAAATAATAAAACACCAATTCCTCCACCACCTTAGTCTCTACTAAATGCATTATTATAACCCATAGTTTCTTCAATGTCCCCATATCTAATTTTTAAATTATCATCGAGAATTATTGTGAGATCTTTCAAAAAAAAAAAAAATTGATAGGAAGTTCTTTTTTTTTCCGGTTAATATATTTTACGTCACGCGAATCTGAATTAATCAGCTTAGCAGATACTAAACAGACCAAAATTCCAAAAATGAAACTTCCTAGATTAAGAGGGCCCCTGCATTGGTCCCCCTACTGCAGACTTTTCTCTGCAGTCAGCATAAGATTTTTCTACGTTCTCAATTACGCTTTTTGGTAGTAAACGACATTATACTTGAATAACTAAAAACTACTTGATTTAAAAGTTGATATAATTTAGGAGATAGATAGTATTCCAAATATAATGATAAAATCAACACAATGTTTTTTTAAAACATGATTCACTATATTTCTGTGACAATCGATTTACATAGATAATTCAGTTCCAAAATAAGAATAGAGAACTGCGATAAATTTCAATAATCTGGACATTGGGTAGTGTAAAATGTATGTCTTTGCCAGTAGAAATCATTAGTAAATGTAGGTTAAATGATGTCTTATTTCTATTCTTACTACATTCACATTGACAAGAAAGAGCATATGCGTCGTCAACCTTCAGATTAGCCGGTTATGTTGCAGGCTTGCAGCTGGAGTTTTTCTACAGAGCACCATCTGAATTTCCACTCCCAAGTCCAAAAGAGCATGTGCTTCTTCAACCTTCAGATTGACTAGTTACCTTGCAGACTTGCAGCTGTAGTCAGAAGATTCTGTATGCACCACCGATGTTTTTTCAACTTACATCAATGTCACTATCTCATGTAGAGGGAGTCGAAAGGAGTCAGCAGTGACATTTTTCATTGCCATAAGATGATCAGGCTTGCTATCATTTTTCCAGTGTTCAACTACATTGTACATTGTAGTCAATCAGATAGCAGTTGGAATGTGGACACTGTCCCATTTGGGTCGACATGTCCAATGCATTTCCACACCTATAAGAAGCAAAGCAGTAGCAGGATTAGTAGATGGTAAGCAAGGCTCTTTTAACACTTTCAGACAATGCATCAAGAACCTATATGATACCTTTTGGTAGTATTCATTTGTCGGTAACTGTCCCCTAAGCTTTCATATCTGGTTCTGAATGTTCTCTGAAATATCACTACACTCTTGGATAGATATAGCTAAAAAGAATTTCTTTCATATGCCTGTAAATTTGTTAGTTTTGGCTGCCTTCCTTGTCCACCATGGCAGGAAGAAACCCAATCTTGTGCTATAGTCCAGTGTCTCTTTTCCTTTTGTGGCATGCTAACTCCCAATAGAAGGACATGCTTATCTTGCAACCACAATGATCCGACACTGTTAATAGCATGAAAGCAATTGCACGTCAAACATGCGGCCTTGTAGGATCTTTAATATTGAACCATTTGCTTATATTTAGTTCGGAGCTTTGATAATCTTCTTTCCAAAGGGAGTCCCTCATGTTTCCTCCCCATCTTCTCCAAGTAATATACAACTTTTTTAAGTGTTTCCATGACTTCCTCACTGTCAGTACCAAAAGCTTTCTCTTGAATTTTCAGTACCCTCTTGAGCAACTCCAGCAATTCACCATCATCCTTTCCCAGCTGGGTCTGAATGGAGACCAAACAGTCAAGAGCCTCCCCTGCGTAATAAGCTCTTTAGCCAAAAGGGGAGAAATGAAAGAAAAGAACCTGAAAACACTAAACCAGCAACTACTTTTTTTTTATAAGGATAAAGAGGGTAAGCAAATAGTACATGAATGGTGAAACAGCTTGCAAACATATTGATGGCAAACATTTTTCACTAACAGATCAAAACATACTGCTTAGCAGTTAGCATAAAGCAATAGGGAAAAGGACAAGCTCACCAACTGGTAGAGAATTTTCTCCAAATGCCCTCTCCCGGATTCGCAGAACCTCTAATGCGTGTTTTTCGGCCTCCTCATTACGGTTTAGATTGTAGAGAGTAACTGCAAGATGCAGCATTGGGAAAGTAATGGATTGATCATCAGGTGAAACATTCTTAAACATAATCTGCAAACTCATCCTTAGCAAGCGCTCAGCTTCTGCAAAAAGTTTGGACTGTGAATAAGAAGTGGCTAGATTCACTAGATGAGAGACTGAACTGGGATGCCCTTCACCCTTGAACTTCTCAGTTATCAACAGGCACTCCTCCAGTAGCATACGGCCTTCTTCACCTCTGAAAGATAAATGAGTGTTAAAGCAGTACTCAAAAGAACAAAGCCCTACAAAGAAGCTTAAGGTTTGCACAGATTAATTCTTAAGAACAATTTGCCCCTATTTTATATTATTCTATAAAAACTGAAATGTGAGTATTGAAAACCTTTTCAGAATCGGTTGTAATGTGTCAAAATACAACGGATTTCTTCTTTTAAAAAGGGTCCGGAAAAAGTACATTTACCATAAGTAATATTCTACTTGATTAATCAAAGGGAAGAAAATCATGTAAAGGACCTAAAAACCCTCTTAATCTAAAAGCCACACACACTCGGCCAAACCCTTAATTTATTTCATATAAGTTAAGCTGTGAAAAGTTCTATCTATTTTTATTTCCATGCTTCATATCTTCTCAATGGAAGTAGCAAACAATTCTCGAGCGCATTAATTTAGTCTAACTTAAGTCATAAGGGGAAGTAACTTAATGGAAAGTAAAGGATAAAATAGTTTATCTGATTTTAGTTTTCAAGGAAATGTTGCTGAGTGAGTAGTAAATAGGAAACAACTTCACAAAATGCAATAAAAAGGGATTTTTAAAAAAAATATAGATGGTAAGTTAGAATTTATTTTAAGAAGGCCAAATTTGTAACTCGTTAAAGTTTTAGAACACATTGACGTGATGAAAAGTACTAATCAAACAATTTAGACATGGGGGTGATCCCATAATTTTAATAATCACAGGAAATTATGTGCCTTTGTTGCAAAAATCAAGTAAGTTTATGAGAGAGAAAAGTTTTTGTTAAGAAGGTCAAGGATGTTTATGTAACTAACCCTATGCTTAATTAAAACATGATCCTCACCTTCCAACTGCATGAAGTAATTCAGCCAAGTCTACTCTCATCTTCTCCATTATGTGATCATCTATGGCTATATAATCAGAAACCTTCAGCCTGTGAAGAGCCTCTTTATACAGATCAATGGCTTCATTCACATCTCCTGTAAAGCACGCACATATGAAAACAGTACCCTTTTTGGAGCAATTGTCAAAACAGGAATAATTTAATGGACACATAGCATAGAAAGCATCACAATTTATAATCCTCCTACTTTTGGAATGAAAACCAGTTCATTATAATCTAGCACTTGCAGGAAGCTGAAAGTTACAACTTACAAGCAACTGGAATCTTTGGAACACAAGAATGTCAAGTTCACCATTAGTTATTCAAATTTACTTAGCTGTTCAAGCATTAGTCCTATCTTGTGTTGCTTTTGGGCACATTACTTCACTATCGACCTTTTTGTTACTTGCTTCATTACTTGAGTAATGGCAACCATAGATACGGAGAAGATTATGTGACACCAAGAACAACAAAGTAAGAAAAAATTGATCCACCACAAGTAGGAAAATCATTAAATTCACCTTTTGCACATTTCACACGTGCAAGATAACTCATAGACAGTCCAACTCTGCCATCATTTTCTCCATATAACTTCATGTACGTGGTCAAAATTCTATATCATATGAAAAGAAAAGGGAAAAACAAGTTAGTATTGGTGAGTACAGAAACGAAATGGTCACGAAGCAAGATACATGTAAGAACAGTGATCACCTATTAAAAGCATTTTCTGCATCAGTCACTCTCCTTTCCTTCAGAAGAAGATTGCCCATGCCAAATAAAGGCACTACCAGTTCCTCACATTCTTCACCCCTGCTAGATTCAAGAATTTTAACTACGCGATGATATGTTTCTATTGCTTTTTTGGTCTTTCCAGTAGAACCCAAGACTTTTGCCATCCCTAACAATGGAGTGACAATAAAAGAACTGGTATTTCCTGTAATGTAAGAGAAACGTGTCACCAAACTGCTTTCAGCCATATAGAAGAAGAAGCAGTGGCTTGATAACAGTTCAGAAAGTTGCAAATTTACAGATTTTACCAAACAACCAAATCATGTATTTCTAAACAGTTATATGGAAAACCAAATCCAACCCCATAGTAAATGAGATAGAATTCTATTTTAAGAACATGAGCAGCACCACCATCTCACACAAATATATCCAGACGTAAATAAGCAACAACTATAAAGTGAAAAAAGAATCTGACTTACCGTATAGTCTCTCAACAACTTTGACAGCTCTTCCATACACACAAATGGACATCTCAAAATTTTCTAACTTTTCATACATATTACCCATATGTGTGAGTATTGAGTCCAGAAGAGGCTCCTCATCTTTCAAGTCATCAACAACCTCGCTCAACTGTCAGTACATCATGCCGCCCACCCAACATACAGAAAAGGGTGACTAAAATGAGGACAAGTATGAACTCTAAAACAATAAAGTTGTATTATTGCTTGAAAAGGGAAAGTTCTTATGTCAATAAATGATTTGTTCTTCACGGAGAAAATTGGAGTTGGAACTTCAAAAGAAAATGTTTGAAATCATGTCTCCGTGCTCTGGTTCTCCTAATTAATTTTTGCAGCTTATGTCTATGCCTTTGAAAGGTCACTTGATCCTTTCATGAATTGATGATACAGAAAGATTAAAATCAGGAATTAGCATATATGACAAGGGAAAGAATTACCACATCTAACAGGGGTTTGACAGTCCTTATGTCTCCAAGGGCCATGTACCCCAAGGCTGTTACATCAAGAATAGCTGCTTCTTCTATACCCTTGTGGCCTGCATCAATCTGTTCTTTGACAGCTTCAAAATTTGCTAGAAGCAGATCTCTGGCCTCATTTTCCTTCCCTATTCTTATCATGGCATGGACTTCATTAAATAAGTCCCTCAGCTGCTCCTCAAGAATATTCACGCTGCTAGGCATGTTGTCCTTCAAATCTGTATACCTGCTGAAAACACATGCTGACATTGTAGTTCTCAATGGATATACTACACAAGTCTCCTAAATCTATACACTCTTAAACTATTGACATGTTTAGAATTCATTGCGATTTTTTTTGAAGGAGATAGTCTATGTGAAAGGAAGGGTAATATATTCCATCAACTAATGGGTTTAGCCAGTAGCATCAAACTCAGATAATGCTGGTAGATTATCCTCCATCTGAAGGAAATCATTACACCTCTTCACAAGATATTTTTTGCAGAAACAATGATGGAGCAAAGTTGATGTCAAATAGGTGCTTAAAGGTGATATACCATTCGGATCTTCCACAATGAGTTAAGCACCAAAATAAGAGATGTTTCATTACTTAACAAAATATAATAGCTTATAAAATGTTTTAGCTTTCAGAACTTTTGGTTCTCTGTCCCTGACTTTGTATTATCTACTTTCTCACAATTAATGTTTACCATGAGTCAAATAGAATAAATAATATTATCCTCTTGAATTCTAGATTGAAGAGAAGAATATTGAAATAGTTGTATGCCCTATTGATTAAATCGTCAACCATTATACGGAACTGGATTGTAATCTTAACTCAAAGTAGTAAACTTAGTAGTTAGTACAACTAGAGTAATAATAGGCATTTCTGGAATTTGCATCACCCTAAAATGCCATGAGTCAGAAGTAATGAGGTGCTTTCCTGAGGTATGCCCAACGCCACACACCCCAAGCTTGCCTAATAGTTTTGTGTCAATGGAGTGCAAAAAACCTCGATTAACTGTATTCACCCTAAAAATTCCTTAAGTAGTATTGATCCTTAACTTCTCAAAAGCCCTTGCAGTGATTCTAAATACTAAGATTTAGAAGATGTGAAACCCAATGGAAGTCATAATATTGACATATCCTCCGCTTGAGAATAATATGAGGTGAGTTTTGTTCGAGCCTTTCATAAAAAAATAAAAAAATCTGGCTTCATGTCTTCACTCCCACTCAATCTTCAAGTCTTTAGTTCTCTGTCTTTCCTCATCAAATCTCTTCTTTTTTTCTATTCTATTCCATCTAATAAAATTAAATAGCAATTTCTTTATAAGGTAAAGTTCTAACAACAATTAAAAGTTGCCCTATGTACATTAATGGGTGATGAGACCAATATTTTTAGTTTTTTTTTTCATAAACTATCTGTTAGTAACAACCTAAATACAATTCTGTCAAAATGCTACTAATTCCATTGATGGATTACAGTTATTAAGAACTATTTCTAATTGTAATCACTTATTCAAAAGCACAAAACTAGCTTCGTATTGAGAGCCTAGGGAATAATGACATGATTTTTGTTAATTCTATCATGCTAGGGTACTCAACAATCATTTCTTCTATCACAAGAAAACCAATAAAACTATCAAAATGTGAATAAATCTGCATTTAAAAAAAGCAAAGCCCATACCTTTGAGACTCGATACTTGAATTAACTCCTTTGTTTTCGTACAATTTGGATGAGGTAGCCGAGACAACACAACACCTCGTGCCAAGACGGGAACACAACCCACTAGTGGGAAAGCAAAGCTTAAAATTGCAACTTTGAGAGGGACAGTGATAAAAGGAAACGGACAATATGCCTAAATGGGTACTTGAACCTATAAGATTCATCCTGAAATATGCAACCCACAAAACAAAAATACTCATTAATTTACTAGTGGAATTCAAAAGCTGGCCCGAACACCAGGCTTGTAAAAAAATATATATATTGAAGTGCGAAATGGAATTGATGGAACGGGTTAGGTTACCTGCCGGAGTTGGTGAGTGGCGAAGGAGTTGAACGGAGCAGAGAAGTAGACATTTGCAGTTTGCAGCAGCAGAGACACAGGAGAAAATGAGGGAGGCAGAGAGATTATCCACAAATATGCAATTCTATTTGGGTTTTCTAATTAAATTAACCCCAGAATTTCATAATTAGCAATTTTGCATTATTAATCACCCTTATTGCTACAAAACAGCAATGCTAATTTTGTAAAACATATCAAATCTAGATAATACTCGGGACTATAGTGGGTAAGTTATTGTTGTCAGTATATAAAATCAACTATTTACTAAGTATTGTATCATTTTTCTTATTATTCATTCTCACAAATTCTAAGTAGTTTGTCCATAATAATGAAAAAAAAAGTTAATTTTATTTGAAATTTTTAATGTTAGAATTATATTTTATCATAATTTTTATAATAAATATTTAAAAATTTAAATGTACTTTTTTCATAATAAAAAAAACATGAAATATAATTTGTATGGGGATAATTTATGAATAAAAAAATTAGAATAAATTTGAAAAAGAAAAACTAAAAAAAAATGAAAGTGAAAACTGAGATTTAGGCGTTTTCCAGATTCCCAATACAATCTCAAATTATTTTCAAATAAAATCAAAGAAAAAACTGACCAAATGGATTTATCGTTACTACTTCTCTACAGTCAATTTTATTTGTCGTCGTCGCTTTATCAAAAATAAAATTGGATTATTGACTTTACAGTATATATCATTTGAAAATCACGAATATATATATAATTCGACATACAATGATTTCATCACTAAATCATCATGATTATTATCGACTTCAAATCTAGGTTATGCCAACTTCAAATATTAAACCAGAAAGTAGACTCTGTCAAGTCTAATTTCAAACGTAAGGTGAAGTTCAAAACAAACATTTTTGGATATACATGTTTTTAAATTCGTGATTTTCTACTTTAATCAAATAAATTTTCGTAATGAGTATTGTCTTATTTCTTGCCTTATCTTTACTTAATACAGTAGGTTCGTTCAAAAAATCCCAACGCCATTGGGACATATCTTCCACGAACGGTTAACTATTAAGGATCACATTTTTTGCATAACTGTTAGTCTACACATATAAAGAAGCATAATAAACACTTCGTAACTCCTACAAAATATTAATTGACACTACCGTTCAGCTTATAATATTTATTAAATATATAAAATAAATTGGTACTACTTCTTTGTATTGTGAAGCATGTCAAAATTTGCGTCACACTAAGTTCATATTCAAGGAGGAGTTGAACCACAAGGAGTCTTATGTTTCCATAGCTCAAATGCAACTTTACCAGTTATATCAAAGTTTGCCTCATCTCATATAAAATCTGTCCAGTTTACTTGGCTTACGCAGCCAATACTAGACGAAAATATTCGGTATGACAGAAGTCACGGAAAACATGTTGTTTTGATGAAAGATGACTCGCATCAAATACCAAACAAATCTTTCTCTGGTGATAGTAAGTTCCATGTACCTCACAAGCCATCAACTCAAACATGACATGTTATTTAACACACTGAAAACAAATGCATTCTTCGTCCATACAGAGACTGGCATAGTAGCATACTGTACAGATGCAGAATTTCTTAGGTGGGGGGCAAAAGAGGGTTCCGTTAGGGAGGAGGCAGAGGTTGGTTATCAGTGCTGACCAAAACAGCCACTCCCTACAGAACAAGTTTTGCAAGTTTGAAGCTCATAAATTATGTCAACGTAAAGGATGTTTTTTACTCCTCACCTCCTGCACGTCATAAAGGTACAAAATAAAGAGAAAAGAGGAACAAAAAGAAAAGGCATTCCCTTTTTGTGAAAAAATAAGCACCAGCCTGAGTTTGCACAAAGGCTTAACTACATACAGTGCAGGACTGTTGATAGTACATTCCAAATACAACACAACAATTTGAGGGATTAAGCATTACACATAACAAATATGCACCGAGTTTATATTGTACATTCTTACTTGTCAGTGCCTCACAATGGCCTAGGATACCCTACTATAGCGGACAATTTCAGGGAAGTCGGCCTACAAAGGAAAAATTGCAAGGCACCTCCAGGCTTGGAGTATTACTTGCCACACAAACTTGTCACAGCATTTCAGGGGCCATCTTCTAGGGCTGAATAATGAAGCAAAGAATTAGATTATTTGTACTAGCACTCTTTTTTGTTCTCTTAACTCCCAATTTCAGGGTCGACCTGAACAGAGAATAAAGATACTTACAACAACAGCAACATACAGAGAATAAAGATACTTACTGCTTAAAATAAATCCTTGAAGCAGGCTTTGAGCTCTCTCTGCTTGCTCCGGAGTGCCTGATATTTGTATGATCTTATCTGTTACCTCGGGCCTATCCTCAATCAATTTAACATTTGCTCCTGACAACTGTCAGCAATAAAAATAATATAACTGTGATACTTGCTTTAGCCAAATGTGATTCTGAAAGGAAGTGGGTGCGTTGAAGAAGCCAAACTGACCTCACTAATCTGAGCAAGCTTATTTCTTGATTTTGTTATCAGTTTGGGCGCTGCATGTGGAGGTATGACAACTTCCAATATACTTCTAGTGACCAATGTTACATGCATTCTGCAAAAAGAGAAAGTTAGGTTCAAAGACAGTAAACTAACATGGTTTAAGATAAAATAGAAAACTGTTACCTATTCAATCCGCTTGGAATATCTTCACGACGCTCACTTTCATTTTGCTTGGCTATTTCACTGGCAGATGCCCCAGTTTCCTACAAAAATAAACACCTTTTTAGGAAATATAGCAGGGGTTTATTAATCCAGGCTATCCTGCTAACTTGAAATTTCTCTGAGACAACTATGACTATTTGGCATGCTAACTTTCCAGCTCATTAGGATGTCACATTAAAAGGTTGGGGATTAGAAAATTTAAGCTCATCCGGAAACAAGCAAGAAAAGAAATTAACTCACTTTTACTGGCTGTGCGATTGGTTTGGCTGGTGTATTTTGATAGATTGAAGTTGGAACATCATTAGCACTGTAGTTTTGTTGAGATGGAGAAGTGTTATTGAGAGAATTTTTGTCTGCTCCAATAGTACTCCTAGCAGGGCTTGAGGCAGGTATTGCTGGTGAGGGTATATCCTTTTGAAAGAACTCCCGATAAGTAAAACTCCGAAGCCTCGATGTCACTTCAACAAGAGCTTCTCTAGCTGCTTTGATCTCTCCAACAATCTGGAGATATGAAGAATTACATAGCATGTCCAGAAAAAACACAAGTCCAACAATTGGAGCCCAGTACTACTCTATCCAATAATTTGAATTCTCTTATACGCAACCAGGAATTTATACTAAGACCATAACATTTAGGAAAATTAGTAGCAGCTGATAAAATTTCAGAGACAAGATTCCCCTTGTTGCACACTCTGTGTAACTTGCAAAAGGAATGCACTGCCCAAATATGCACCACCTCTGGTACACATATCAACTAAAGAACATGAAAATCAAATTAGCTACCTTTTTATCATCATATTAGAAGCTTAAAAGAAAATTGACAGACCTGTATAACTTCATCAGTCCTTGACACACATGGTGGAAGTTCTTCCTTTGGTAGAATCTTGACAGTAGCACCAGTTATTTTCTGCATTTCAGATAATAGTCCATCTCTTCCTCCCAAACATTCAACTTCATCTGTTTGCACAACTAAACGAGTTGTAATAACATTTTCCTTCTCCGGAACAAGATCGACAATACGGGTTTGAATATGCAAAAGAGCTTCCTGAGCAGGAAATAGCTCATCATCTGGACCCTAAAAGACAAATGTAAACCAGATATCATTCAGAAACTTTTAAGCAGCATCCTAGAAAGATCATTTTATGAGGTTTATGCTTGATAGGGTGTAACAAATTTCATAAATGAGGCTAAAAAGAACAAAGCTAATGGAATCCCATTCTAGAAAACAGCAAACTGAAATTAGAACTTTCATAGTAAAAAACGGCAATAACTTACTGAGACCTGGACAAGAAAGAGTAGAGGAAGTACCTCATCAGACGAAATGATTATGACCTGTTCATCTGAGCTGGCAACGGGATTCAAAATCTTCACATCCACACCAATCTCATTCTGAAGCAACTCTATAATTCCATCTGATTCCCCAGCAACAGTATCAACCTTGTCAACTGGACATAGAATTCGGAACACAAGATCTTCAACATACATGACCTGCCCATTATCATTGTTGGGAGCGATTCCAGATTCAATGGCATATCCAGACGAGGATGAGGAATAATTGTTGCTTCGACCACCGCTCATACCAGCAGGCAGCCTTGATCCAAAAGCAGACCCATTTTCAGACGTCCTGCGAGCTGTACTGTTCATGTGGGGAATAAATTCGTCATCAGGAGGGGCGAACCGTTCAGGAGAATGTGGCCGACCAGGAAAGTGACCCCGATCACGATGCTGGCTCTCCCTCAAGCGTGAGGAAATAATTTCTACAGCTTTTTTCACAGCATTTATTTCCCCAACAACCTGCAAGCAAACAAGTCTCAGACATAACACATAACGCTGAGCTACTAATGATTGCTTTCAAGCAGGCAGTAATTATCCAATACAATCCACCATATTTATACATTTACCACAAGCAAGTCCAATATACCTTATACCTAAATATCATGATTTATATGACTCAGAAAAACTCAGAAATCATCAGTGATCAGACACAAGAAAATTAGCTTACAAATCAATAGCAGCAGTATTTTAACAATCTGTAATTAGAAATCTCCTCTGTGTAATACACCAGAAGGAAAAATTCAAGAGCATTGTCTGAGAATTACCTTAACAGCAGCAATATATCAGAGGAACTTAAGGAAAGGCAAAACAATCACAAGTACAATATCCTTTTAGATGTTCAAATGAAGGCAATGAACTGCATAAATGTATCAATTTCCATATTTCTTTGATTTTTTTCAAAATCATCACATGAACTTCAAGAGGAAAAATTATATAGTCCAAGACGCAAATATTTTGATGGTTTCAGAAGGAAAATTGAGCAGGATATGCTCCAACATAGAGATGTGCCATCAAACCAGAAAGTATTATGCTTGAAAGAATGGCCCAAGAGTTTCGGTATCAATATGATCACCAGGAGATACAAGTTCCTGATGGAAATCAACAGTTAATTTGTTCTAATTGCTTTTAAAGCAAAATTTGTTAATGATGATTCAAATTTAAATCACCTTGTTAAGCTCTCAGCTGAATCATTAAAATGAAATCTCATTTTGACATACATATTGACCTCCGACCAATTGGTAAATGCCGGACATCAAATACTTCATTTGAAACATCCATTCAAGGCATTTTCACAGGTCAAAGCCCATACAATACAGGAGTAAGGAAAAGAGAAATCAGGCATCCTGATCGTTTGTTAATATGTACATACACGAGAAGTAATATGCAACTAACACTAGACCAATGTCTATTTCAGAATTGAGTATGTGTGTCAGTGTGTGATATCACTGATATGCACTCCAGCTGATTCTATCATCAGCTTATGCCATCGTCACATTTTATAAAAAAGAAAGCACCATGTCTTTTCAGAAAAAAAAGAGCCACTTTCTGGATGCAAGCTCCAGTAACGACATAACCAGGGCCTCGGAAATTTTCCTGTGTTATAAAATGCTATAAATGTTACAGAAGCTGCTTTAGTGCAGCCTAAAAATAAGTATCTCCATCCTTCCATCAGACCACTTCCCTTCAGAACAAAAGAACAAACCAGAGGAAGACCAGAGATAAGGGTAGAGAGAGAGAGAGAAGATTGGATCTTCAAAAAAACACAATCAATGGCAAGAGAAACAGCTGAGTTGATTCATTAACAGGGTTCATTGAAGAGAGAGTTGTCTAAGACACAGAAAAAAAAGAGAAACGAAATTTGAATTTATTGAGGACTAAATGTGGTTATTTAAAAATCACAAATCATTAATCACACAGGGGCAACATCTAAGTTGCTTGGATTCTTCAGTTTTGGTGCCGTATCCGTGTCAACACGACATGGGTGTGGGATCCGTACCAGATATGGTCAATCGATTTTGGGTACTTTGACCCAAGTCATCTGAGAAATTCGGGACAGATCTAATGATTTCTATAATCAAAGCAAAAGTTATAGTGAAATTGAAGAAAAACGAATACCTCGTATACAGCAAGTTCATCGAATAGCTTGAATATAGCAATTTCTATGTCAGTCATTTTCCTTCTATCTCCTTCTAGGGTTCTATATTTTTTCCCTGGATACCTTATAAGTTTTCCACATAATATCTCATAATTTAGACAAATAACTCTATTTGTAGATTTTTGAATTATTTTTACCCGAACCCCCTTAAAATTTAGATAATGAAGGATCCGACCTCTAGATCCACACCCGTACAGGACACCCGCTCACATGTAATTTGGGTTGTCAAATGTAATTACAACCTCGACGAGGAATCTTAGTAGCTCAATTGGTTGATTACCTATAAACTTTCACCTTGTTGGTGAGGTTTCGATTCCCCACATCGTAATCCCCTCCCCCATTTTCCCTTCCCCTACACCTACCCCCAATTTATTTTCTAAAAAGTAATTACAACCTCGGCGGGGAAGCTTAGTAGCTCAATTGATAGGTTACTTGAACTTTCACCTTGTTGGTGAGGGCTCGATTCCCCACATCGTAATCCCCTCCCTCATTTTCCCTATCCCTATCCCTACCCCTACCCCCAATTTATTTTAAAAAAAAAGTAATTACAACCTCGGCGGGGAAGCTTAGTAGCTCAATTGGTTGGTTACTTGAACTTTCACCTTGTTGGTGAGGGCTCGATTCCCCACATCATTATCCCCTCCCCCATTTTCCCTTCCCCTACCCCCAATTTTTTTTATAAAAAAAGTAATTACAACCTCAGCCCAGTATTAACAAAACTCAGGAAAATAAATATAAGTGCTCAAAGATCATGGCTTAAAACATTAGGCATTCATTAAAGTGTCATTAGTCATTCATTATTTAAGCCATTTTGATTCAGATCTTTTTCATTTTTGTATCTGAAGTCTGAACTGAACTCAGGTATCATCAGTCTCATTGTTAAGTGAACAAGTGTTCTTTTCTACTTAAGATACATGTTACCACTCCAACTTCTTATGCAATATCAGATGACTCCTAGCTCCAATGGTAGAGAAATTTTTCAAAGCTATCTTTGTCATTAGTTTCTTTCTTTCAGCAACTATATATGTGCTTCAATTAATGGTATGGTTCTGGGTCACTTTATCAATAAGGATGTATAAAGTCACGGTACAAGGTCATGATTTTTGCTGGCTTGAAGTCCAATTCAAATTAACCTGAACAAGGGAATAAGATGTAAACCTGAACAATCTCCTCTGACATTGAAACGCAACGCGGCAAACTGTGATCTCTGGGCAAAATTCTAATATGTGTCTTAGTCTCGATCCTCATTTGCTCAATAATTTTCCCTCCTTTCCCTAGCAAACATCCCACATGCATTCTAGTCACCACCAACCTTGTTACCGCACGATTATTCCCACTGACACCTCTCATCCTAAACTCCTCCTCCACATCCATCCCACCACTGTACCCTCCTCCTCCTCCTCCTCCTCCACCACTATCACTATCCAAAATCCTCTCATGTATCATCAGCAATGCCTCCTGAGCTGGCGAAAACACCGGCATTCTACCATCAGGATCCCTCCTCCTAGTGTCCGAAATCTCAATGATACGTTCATCATCTCCTGGAATCAGTTCATGCACATTCACCCATGCCCCAGTATGCTGCCTAATCGCCTTAATAATACTCCCTGATTTCCCAATAACACCACCCGCCTTAACATCGTGGCATAAAATCCGATAAGTAGTAGTAACCATAAGTGCAGGGTCCTGCATTTTCCGACCTCCACCACCTCCACCGGAAACAGGACGGCGGTGATGAGTCGGTGCATAATGGTGAGGGTTGTTGTACCTCTGTTTAGTCCTGGGTAAGTTCTCGGATTCGTAATCCTGGTCGTAATAGTATCTCTTAGATCTTGATCTGTCCATTTCTTTTGGGGTTTCAAAAGTGTATCTCAGTGAATCTCGGAAACCCCAAATTACAAAATTAAGCTATTAGCGTTAGGGTTTTCTTCACAATTTTCCAACACACACACAGCAGAACAGAGCTTTTTTCTTACTGAAAAAGTTCAAAAACCCTAAATCAACTTGCCATAATCAAGCTTTTCTTCATCAATCTTCTCCAATCTGTTCATCATCTTTAGCTTCTTTTTTTTTTTGTCTGCTTTATTTACTTGCTGTACGCAGCTTTTTATAATCTTTGATAATTGAAGGTATTTTTGGCGGTGTGGGACCCAATACAGTGGTGGCCGTATAACTCACGTTCACCGCTTTGACGTCGTCGTTTTTTGGAAGAGTACTTTTTTATCGACTATCTTAGTTTAAGGAAAAGACGGAAGGTTCCTTCTTTGTTAGACTTGCCTGTCATACTTGAATTGGGGCCGCTGTTTGTTGGCCGAACTAATTACTTCAGCCGATAACTAACGAATTAATATTTGTACTATGTAGTTTGTAGTGCGTATTATACATGATTTTTGTGATTATTTTAATTTATTAAGTATCTTTATATTTATGAGTTACGATAAATATATGCTGAAAAGATTTGAAACGATGAGGTTAGGAAAGATTTCAAGAATCTAAAATTACTCCTTTGATCAAAAAATAAATAGATTCACTGATTGACGACTTAACAAAATTAGTTACTTCAAGTTAAATTTTTAATATGAAGCCTTGAATCCATTTGTTGAAATTCATTATTTATTTCTATTTACAATTCATTCTTGTAACTTTTTGAGGTACAAAATGAAATTATATAAACATATCTTATTGATATATATTTAAATTATTTTTTTATCTTCTATGAAATTCTTTTATGAGTTAATGAGTTGTTGTTTATATTGGGTAAGATTTTCATTTAAAATATTTGTTCCATTTATTTAAGCATTTTCAATATTTCATGGTGAATAATATATACAAACTATAGTAAATGCACATTGAAAGATCAAAATGGTGAATTGCAATATTCTAGAGGAAAATTCATATATACCTATATTTTCTAAAATAAAGAGGATTTCAAGAATTTAAAATTACTCATTTGATCAAGAAAAATAAATATCGATCAATTTATGGCGTTAAAAAATTAATGTTAACATAATTACTATATCTATACATCTTAATTACTTATTTAATCAAGAAAAACAAAAATTGACAAATTCCCGGCATTAAAAAATTAATGTTAACATAGCTACTATATCTATACATCTTAGCTATATTTTTCAGAAATTATGACTATGAATTTTCTAGTAAATTCTACCGTTACACAACATTCCATAGTTTCACACCTAAATAGAAGCATATATTTGTTATTTTCTCTCACCAAAATTTAGTCTTTTTTTATTTCTTTCTCACCAAACCTTACTCTTCTCTCTTTTCAGATTATATTCCTAACTATTTAGCACCTTATACATAACTTTTCTTCATCTTCAAATCATGGTTGATTTTCAAAGTTTCATTTTGATATATCATTGGTGGAATCTAGTGATATTAGGAAGGCGACTCAAGATACAGGTTTGAACCCATCGAGTTGAAGAGCGAAAGCCTCAAAACTGTACAAAATAAGATAATTGAATATTTTCTTTAAGTATAAGTTGCTTTTGGTGTATCGACGTTTTAGTTGGCTATTAAAGAATCAACATTACTTCGTTGGAGATAACCATCTTTGAAGGTTTGCAATTTTTCCAAAATTCATGTCATTTTTGCTAAGTTTTTGTCGAAGTTTTTCCCAAAAAATGTACTTTTTATCAATTTTGTATTAGAAATTTCCCAGTGACTTCTTCA
This sequence comes from Solanum stenotomum, assembly GCF_019186545.1. Lineage (NCBI taxonomy): Eukaryota > Viridiplantae > Streptophyta > Magnoliopsida > Solanales > Solanaceae > Solanum > Solanum stenotomum. The sequence continues at coordinate 17,243,417 of NC_064284.1, read as the reverse complement.
ATATTCACTCTCTATATAACACACTTGTATGTCATATCTATGAAAATTGTATTTTAATTTGTATGCTTATGATTATATTTAAGAACATGTACTTGATATACACTGATAACATACATACAATATACATTTTAGATGATATATATCTATATATATATATATATATAACATTCACTTCACATACATTCATATATAATTGATATTTTCAAATGTATTCGACTTTTATTTTTAAAAGATGTACATGTACAATTATAATGTACTTTCTTCTTCTCAAAGTAAATATTGTTTTAATTCTTTTCATGCTTATTAAATAAAAGATATTATTTACCAAATTATCTTTATTTAATTAATTGTTTATTAAAAATTGAGCATTATTAAAAAAAATTAATATAAAAATATTTAAATACTTAATAACTAATGTCTTGAATGCTTAAAATGATTATAGTTTTTTTTGGAGAAAAGACTTATGTCACCATTGAAGTTGTCTCGAATTTTCAAAAAGACACTTTAACTTTGCAGGTGTCCTATTACCCCACGGAACTATCTAAATCCACAATAAATATACTATTTTGACTAATTTTAACACTACTCATGTTGTCACAAAATATAAGCGCATGAAGACTCTTGATACAGCTTTAGACCAACGTAAAATTGCAATGTGGCACCCCAATTTGACTTTTTTTTAAAAGAAAAACATAAAAACTCATGTATTAATTTTTTTTACTTTATTAGGAATATTTTTATTTTTTCAAATATTTTTTCTCATCTTCCCTACCATCATTAGCTTACCCATATTTCTTGGGGCATCATGTCTTCCTTTATTTTTTTTTCTTTCTGGTCATTGTTTTTTTAAAAGCTAATGTTATTGTGTTCATTCTTCTTCTCCTTTTTTTTTGAAAAACAAATTAGTTCCTCCTACAAATCAAGATTGAGATTTGAGAATAGTAAAACTATGAAAAACTTGATTTGGGAGTAAGGAGTTGGAGAAAGTGGTGATTTAAATTTCAAATTTTGACTTGATGATATTTTGAATATTTAGATTTTAATTATTTGATGATATTTATTTTCATAAATAAATTAATTGGTAATAGTAAGTAGGCAGAAGTGAATGTTGGTTGCTAAAGGGGCACAAAGCTTAAAGAAAAGTCCATTCCAAGGAACCAACAAAGAACATGAAATAAAATTTTCCAAGGATGAAGAGAATGGATTAGAAGAAGACAAAAAAAAAATGGAATAGAAATTGAGGTGAAGAAGAAAGAGAAAAAGAATACATGAAAAAGAAAACCAAAGAAATCAAATAAAAATAATTAAAAATTACTTTTAACACGTGGCAATTGACTATTAGTGCGTGACTTATAAATATTTTTGTATAAGTGGTATTGGGTGAAAAATGGGGTGTACATGCTATTTTGAAGTTGTTCAATAGGGTAATAGAATACCCGCAAAGTTAAAATGTCTTTTTGAAAATTTCAGACAATTTTAGTGATGACTTTATGTTTTTTTTTTTTTTTTAGTTGTTGCTAAAATTGAGAGAGAAGGGAGTATTGCAAAAAGAGGGCTTGCAGGATGTTATATTTGTGAAACTGCTCTAAAATTCCGAAAATCAAGAAACAAATGATCACTCTATGAATAACCAAGGCATAAGTGGAACATTTTCAAACATCAGGGGTCTAACTGCCAATAAATTAACTTGCAAAGTTGAAAAAACAACAGTAGGATATCATTTGCGTTATCCCCTTTCATTAGAGGGAGAAGAGCTCAATCGAAGGGCGAAAAACAATGGCAGCATCAACCCTGACTTTCAGTAGCTTTTCAACACTACAAACTTTCCCCGTAAGCTCCTCTTTCTATCTTTACTCTGTTTTATATTCGCCGGAATCTTCGCCGATTTCCAGTTTGAGTCTCCGTTCTTAATTTGTGAATCCGGAGAATGATAATTTGTCTTCAATGCAGAGAATTGCAGCAGTTGAAAATACTAAACGCGTGAACTTCTCCATTCGGGCGCAGGTGATAGTTCTTCGTTTCCGTCGCTAGTCTATTTTCAGTTGTAATTTTTTTTTTTTTGCACAAGTGTTTGTAACTTTTGTTTTAGTTTGGTGTACAGAGTGCGTCGAATTCTAAAAATGAAGGCCGTGGAGAAAGGCGAATATGGAGGCGAAGAAAATTGGTGAGCTGAGGAATTCTAATTCTTGCGTTTTCCTGCTCGTTTCATTCTGTTTGTTTTTAATGTTATTTTCCGCTGTGCACCATTGAAATTACCGGAATTAGATATAAGAGTAGGATCGTTTCGTAAGTACTGTGCTTGCCTTGTATAGGCTATAGTTGAAAGGATTTAAGCTATATGCACAGTCGATTTTTGTAGTCAGTTCACTGATTTTGGCAGGTTACTTACATCAAGTCATGCTTACTATAGAGTCATAGGCATAGACAATTGCTTGTAGTTAGCTTTTAAGTGAGCATAAATACGTTTTACACAGTTAGCGTTTTTAGTAGAACGCTAGTGAAAACCATATTTGTGGTAGACATATTAGACTATGTTTGATCTATTATTGTAGGCTGATAATACTTTTCTTCATTTTTGCTTGCTGTTTTGTTTTAAAGGTTGGACTTTTATTTTATTTTTTTGGTCATTTTGGGTGCCTTGATTTGCACGATAAGTTTCTTGGTTAATTAGTTTTTGAATTCTTAGAATTGTTACTTGAGCTTGATTGTATCGTCTTTAGAAAAGGGATGATAACCACATTTGATGCCATCCTTCCTTTTTGCTTGGGCTTTATGTATTCATTAACTACAAACCACTGTAAGCAAAGTGATAGATATTGAAACCTAACAGATCTCCCACATCAGGGGTTCAAGCTTTCTGTTAGTACATCACTTCTCTCCGGATGCTAATGCAAAACCTGACCCACTAGAAATTGAAGGCAGGGGAAATGATGATTTCACTGTATTGCATTTACGTGTTGATCTTGTTTGGACCCTGCAAGTAGATAATACCAAGTTTGGACAGTGTACTGTTATCCTGACTTAGTTGTATGTCCAAATGATTTAGGTTGAACACTATATCCCGAGTATCTGTGGCTCGAGATGTCATGGTATGGCTTCTGATTTAATAGGGATTTCTTTGTATGTATGCGGCTAAGTTCTGACTGGGTTCTTTTTACAGTTGATCATGTCCATACTCCGATATTCTGGTTTTGTGGTTGCTGCAAAGACAAAATGTTTTACCATCTGTATATCATTTTTGAGCAGTAATCTGAATTAAAAGTACAAGTCATTCCTTGGTAGATGGTTCTGTCTCACGATTTCATATGAGGCCCCTTAGTAAAGAGTGAAAGCTAGCATATTCCCCATAGTTTAAGATTTTATTTGTTATTTCTTGATTTGTGCATGTCATCCATGCCCATAGGCATGAATCTTCTTTATGTCATTCCAGTTTTATTTGTTATTTCCTGGTTGTTCATGGAATAATGATATTTTTAAGGGGTCCTTTGGCTGATGGTATAGGAACAATTGATCTCAGCATAATTCTTGCATCGGTCCATCAGATAATATAGTGTATGGTCAGCCCTATACGGAAAAAATTATCGCCGCATAAATAAAATGCAACATTTGGTTGGCAGTACTAAATAATACCTGAATTAGTTATGCATGAATTTAATATTATTTTATGCTTGATAGAAATAATAGCACATGTAGTAGCAATGTAAAGATTAAACTATTTAAAGATAAACTGCCCTTTTAGACTAAGTAACTCATTTGTAACAATCTTTTCATTACTAATAATCACTGCATAACAATTATTTCATTATTGATCACTTCATAAAGGATTCTTGCATTACAAACCAAACGTCCCCAAACTTTTTTACCCATATTTGTCAAGGTTAGGTTCTTGAGACAAACTTGTACTCCCTCCGTTTCACAAAGAATGACCTAGTTTGACTTGGCACGGAGTTTAAGTAAATAAAGAAGACTTTTGAATCTTGTGGTCCTAAATTAAAGTTATGTCAAATGTACAAAATTGTCCTTAATCTTGTGGTCTTAAACATGCCACGTGGAAAGCAAAAAGTAAAATGTGACCAAAAAAGGAAAGAGGTCATTCTTTTTGAAACTGACTAAAAAGGAAAGGAGGTCATTCTTTGTGAAACGGAGGGAGTAGTTGTTTCAGCCTTTGCTAAAATTTTCCTTTTATCCATCAAGCTTTATTACACAACTTTGGGGATTTTTTATAATTTCTTTCCTCCACAATTTAGCCTTCATCTCTTGGTTTTTCTCACTTCATATAGTGATTCATCTCTAGAGTATCCACTAACATTTGGTGATCTTCTATGGTCTGACTAGGAATAGAGTGTATTTAACCTTGAAGGTATGCTTCGATGGTGAACAGTTGGGTTTATTGCCTAATCAAACATTTTTATAGTTCTAGAATAGAGGATTTGAGTTGATGAAAAAAGGGGTTAGCTCAGAGAAAGTTATGGAGAAATAGATATTTTCTTATGTTTGAAAACCTGAGTAACATACCTGTGTATCTAAACTTTGTAGTGATAACACTGAGTTATTACTAATCCATGAAACTAACTCTAAAAGCTAACAGCTAGCTTACTATATATATTAAGTTAAATAATTACTTTGACTGTTTTGACTTCAAAATAATCAGTATTCAGTATAATCAAAATTATGGAACTCGAGATAACCCGTATGCTATAACTTTTGAATTTTCTTTAAGTAATAGATGAACTCTCAGCAATTCAAAGTACTACATGAGCATGGAATTTGTTATGTGTTTTTCCAGTCAGTGACTAGTGATGGACCCCTTACTCAGGGCTTTATCTCTATGTGTACTCTTGGTTGGTGGACTTCAATCTTTGTAAGGATGGAGGATGGAATCTTTAGTTCCAACATCTCTAAGCTTTTATGTGCAAGTGTGTTATGTAGCTTTTCTTAGCTGCTATTCTCTAGGCAAAACATTAACTTCTTCCAAGCCCCCATAAGATAAACACAACAGTACTACTCCTTGATAATGGTTAACACGATTGTGATTAGATTGCATACTTACGGAGAGGGGTATACTGATTATTCTGTGGAAATAATTCCACAGTGGTTGACTTGTCATTTGTAAAACTTTGTACCTTCATAGATTAGGATTTAAAAACTTCTAGCCTTTCTTATTTCTCTTTCAACTATGATGGTGGAAGGGCGAGAAAAGAATCTAGTCTTTATCGTTAATATTTGTTTTGAATCATGCTGAAAATTTGTTATCCATTATACTTATAGCCTGCTTGTTGGGCTTGATAGTATATTTACTTATTCTAATTTTGGTTTCAGACGAAAAAAGATGAGACATTAGATGCCAAAATGGAAAGGATTCCATTCCTTGAGGAGCAAGTGAGGAAGATAAGGGATGGGGGTAAACTATTGACAATGGACATTCATAGATTATTACTGAACGAGGACAACCGGTTTGATTTTGTCAATGAGATCGCAGCAGAGGCCAAACAGTATGTTGAGAACAACCGAGATGAATATGGTGCGAAGAAAGCTATCCTTCACGTGCTTAGTAATCGTATGAATGATGCTGGAGTTTATCGCGCAGAAGCATACATGGACTCTGACCCCTTCAAGCCAGGCCCTGGATATTTGAAAGACGAACTACTATAGAGCATTAGTTAGCTATACTTTCTGTATTCATATAGCACTTCTCTATTATATACACTTTCACCTGAGGGATTTAATGCCAAAAGATGAGAGGTGAAAAAAAAACACTTTTTAATGGTAGAAGAGGGTCTGTTTCTGTATTTAATTAGTGGTTAATTATTCATCGCAAAAAAGTAGTACAGTATTTTACAAACATTTTTCATTCTGTTTTCAGATACATTTTCATTTCCATACTATCTAATTTCCTTTTTTAAGACAGATTATTAGCTGATCATTGTGTCAAGCATATTTTGTATACTTAAACAAAAGTGTCACTTTTTTAATTACTTAAAACTTTAAATAATGTCGTGGCACAATTACTCAATCATAGAGGGCCACTACTTGATGCATATAGCTTCTGAAAGTTCCACGGGCTTTTCTTAAGAAGGTTTACAGCCCAAATTCTCTGGCCCATACTCAACAAAAGTACCCAACTGGCAATCAACAAGTGGTCAATAATTGGTTAAAAATCAGTTATGGATTCTGCCTTCCAAGTCTTCTTATCCTTGGTTAACCTTAACCAAGCAAATTTCTGCTTACTGGGGAACGATCTTACACTAACTTCAGTCTGGTGAAAACCAAGACTCCCCCATATTTCATCAATGGCCTTATCTAGTCCCCACTTGCAAAAGGTTCTTTTAAACAAAATTTGCAGTTACAAAGTTACTGCCAAAAAGAGCATAATACAGAAGCCTCTTGGAGGAGGTGGAGGCGGAGGTGGAGGTGGAGGTGGAGGTGGAGAGGGCAGAGGAAGATGCTGCTCTGCAATTGCAATCAACGCGCCAGCTCCTTTTACCAGTGTTTCTGGCATCAGATGGGGTTCAACTATGGTCCAAGGTCCGCGTGAAGAGATGGAAGATGATGCTGTCATCATTCAATCGGATGATCTTGATGGCTTCACTTATGCTGCTGTTTTTGATGGCCATGCTGGCTTCTCCTCTGTCAAGTTCCTTAGGTATGTCAAAAAAATCAATAATTGTCGCATATGTAGTTGGCCCTTTCGTTGTTGAGCTGTTGAATTGTGTGTCTGTACTCTCGTCTAAAAGTCTTGAGCTTTAGGCCTTTTTAATTGAGATGATCACACAATTCAGTGTGATATCGAAGCTGACAGATAAAGAAAGAATCCGACCCGCACATGAGGTGTGTGTGTTAAATATATGATTAAGTAAGTGATTCTTTTATATGAAGGATTATATGATTCAACATAACCTACAAAGTAACCTTTTTTTTAGAGTGTCTTTTACTAGATAAAGAGATTTATGTAGTTTCTGTGTGTCTTAAAGAAAGATTTACTTTGGAAGTTCTGCATAGTTGGATAACGGATGCACTATTAATAGGGAAGAGCTGTATAAAGAATGTGTTACAGCATTACAAGGTGGGCTGCTATTGAACAGAAAGGACCTAAATGCAATCAGGAAGGCACTACAAGAAGCTTTTGAAAATGCGGATAGGAAACTCTTGAACCGGTAAGCTACTGCAGCATGTAAATGAAAAAAAAAAGAATCCATGTAGTTTCATATTGTACGCTATATGGAGGTTTAGATGCTGTTTCTTTTTGGAAAAGGCTTGAGAGTAGCGAGAAGGAAGATGAATCTGGTGCGACAGCTACTGCTCTATTTGTTGGGAATGATACACTGATCATCGCACATGTTGGAGATTCATCTGTGGTAAATGAGCATTCATTTCCTGCTGACAATGAAATGCTTATTGTTGATATGTTCTTCGAGATGGATAGGTGTTTTCTTAACCATCGGAATCCCTGAATGTTAATGCAGGTGTTGTCCCGATCTGGAAAAGCAGAGATACTAACCAATTCACACAGGCCCTATGGAAACAACAAGGTTTCTCTCCAAGAAATCAGAAGAATAAATGAAGCAGGTGGATGGGTGTGTTTCCTACACTTAGACCCCTCCCAGCGTCCCCTAGAATAGTCGATTGTTTTATTCATCTACTTGTTTCTTGAAATACTGGTCAAAAACTAACAAGTAAATGGTTTTCCAAAATAATCGGAGTTTGAGAAAATAAAGAAGACTTGAATCTTGTGGTACTAAACTAAAGATATGTAGAATTTACCAAAATATCAATCTCGTGGTCTTAAACATAACATGTGGAAAGTTGAAATTAATGAGTTGTCAGCAAAGGAAAGAAACATTCTTTTAGAAACATACTAAAAATGAAAGTAAGGCAAACAAATTGAAACGGGAGGAGTATATGAGAAAGAGCAAGTTAGGAGTCCAGTACTGTTGCTTTCAGGATGCACATTATTCAGCGTGCGTGTTGACACTGAATGTATATTATGTCTGCAGATTGTCAATGGAAGAATTTGTAATGATATTTCAGTATCCCGTGCTTTTGGTGATATGAGATTTAAGACGAAGAAGAAAGAGTACGTTCTTTCTGATTTTCTGTTAAACTGATAGGAAGCATTGCATTTCTTGGTTGCCCTGGAAAAATAAAATAATGCGTTCTTTCTGATCATTGCTTACTAGGATGTTGGAGAAAGGGGTTAAAGAACGCAGATGGTCTGAAAAGTTCATTTCTCGGTAATTTCCATTTCTTGCTTGAGCTGCAAATCATACTGATGATAATGCTGCATTAGCTCATGCATCACCGAGAAGTACAAGCTGTCTATTCTCAGTATCATTATGACTTCTTGCAAGTAAAAGCTTTGTTTCTGTTTATTTTTCTAGGATTCAGTTCAGGGGAGACTTGGTTATAGCATCTCCAGATGTTTTACAGGTGAATCTTGGATCAGATACCGAATTTGTACTATTAGCATCTGATGGATTATGGGATTACATGAAAAGGTCTGGAAAAACAGGATTATTAGACACTACATCCAATTGAATCTTTTAAAGATCATAATCTCATTAGAGTTTTTCGTCTTACTTTTTCAGTGATGAAATAGTAGATTTCGTTAGGAACCAGCTTCGAGAGCATGGTAATGTTCAGGTAAGAAATATCATCTGCCTAATTGGTTTGGGTGCAATGTTGTAGTACTATATATAACTTGTCTCTTTTTTTTTCCCCTAACAGATAGCTTGTGAAGCTCTTGCACGGTTAGCCTTGGTAAGAAAAATTTTCTGCATTCTGTACTTAACGATCTCCAAATGCACACACAAGTATATATACTTAGCTGTTTGATCTTGCATTTCAGGATCGACGGACACAAGATAATGTCAGCATTGTCATAGCTGATTTGGGGTATGCACTTTACCTTTTGCAACCAATGTACTTTTACTGATAATTTCAGAAACTTAAGGTGTTGGTAGGTGACTTGAGAATGAAATTAATACTCCCTCCGTCCCTATTTACTTGTCCATATTTCCTTTTTTGGTTGTCCCTATTTAGTTGTCCATTTTGACAAATCAAGAAAGGACAACAAATTTTTTCCTATTATACCCTTATTTACACTTCTTGAAAATTGTAAAAGTGTATGTTGTTTCCCTCCAATTTATTTCACTTTAATTCAAATAAGTGGTTGTAATTTTGAAGTGAAAAGTTGTCATAAGGGTAAAATTGTAACTTCACTGTGCTAATCATTGTTGCCTTAATCTGTGTGCCATTTCTAAAGTGGACAACTAAAAAGGGACGGAGGGAGTAGTTTCTTTTAAGGCTAGATAGTTCTTTGTACCCTCTGAGTAAAGGTAGCTGGACTAGGATTTTCACCAACGGAGTTGAAAGTATAAAGAAGTAAAAGCACGAAAAAAACAAAGGGATTCAACATCTATAACAGATACATGAAAAATAATTATGACCTTTATATATACAATGTAATTTCCCAACGAAAAGAGACCAGATGAACCCCTTGATACATAGTCAAACTTATTTAGCTGTGAAATTCCTTTTGATCATCATTATCAACTACAAGAAAGTCAATACAATAAAGTTTTTGATGAAGACATAATGTGATTACACACCATTAGAAAAGGTCATTAAGTTGTAGTGGCTGAGCTTTTTTTTCTTACATTTTTGTCCAAAGTTTGACATTCTTTTAGTACTTATATTGTGGTCTACATATCCACAAGATTTTTCTATTTTACTTTTTTTCCCTAACAATTTAGCACTATATATTATAGTGATTATGTATTTACTTTATATTTGTTTCGATATATCGACAGGAGGACGGATTGGAGAAATTTACCAGTGAAGAAACAGAATGTTGTGTTAGAACTGGGACAAGCTTTAGTGACAATCAGTTTTGTGTCAATTGGAATATGGCTATCAACAATGATGTTCCCTTAGAAGTTTGATAGTAATATTAGTTAATTGTATATAGTATTTTTGTATGAAAAGGAACATAAAGCTTCAATTATACCTTGTACATTTGCTTGTCAAGGTAATTAAGTTATGTAGCATTTTAGATAGCATATTCTAAAAATATGGAAAATTCCAAATTTAACTGTTGAAATGTGGAATGAATAGTGAACTAACTAAGGGTCTATGATGACAACTTTAATACATAATTCAAATGATCTTGGCCACCAGAAATATATATTTGTATAGAAAATATGACACCCTTATAATGATAATTCTCATTTTAATGCTTTACATATAATATAACAAAAAAATATTGTACTTTTACCCTATTTATACATCATAATTTCCTAACAAAGAGGATCCAATTAAACCCCTGACGCTATATAACTCCAGCCATTCATCTATGGAGGTAAAAGTCGGTTGGTTTGAATTACATGTAATTTAACTTTTTTTCGAGAATCACTTGGATTTACCTTGTACATCATCATGTTATGGTTTTAAAAGTTATCAATACTGAAAAAAGTTTTCTTCTTGAGTAAATATGTATGCAACTTAAAAAATACATGTGATTTCTGAACCCATTGAAATAACTTTAGAATTTGTATGCTAGATTTGTTCCATTTAGGCAAAAGAATTGTAATTATAAGTGAAATATCAATTATTTAACCAATTACTTTACTAATAATTACGCTACACCTATGAAAAGGTCCACCAATAAATCCTTTGGCGGTTTCAATTACACAAACCCATGATTAGTAGGTTATACAGAAACAACTTTACCATTGCACCAAGACTCCTCCTTCGAAAATGTAAAAAATGTACAAACAATTCTAATCAACTTCCTTTATTTCACTATTTCAAAACTCAAACAACATAATAGTGCTAACATATAATACTATCTAGCTTACATAACAGAGAGGCACAAGCCAAAACTCAAGCAACATCTCATCAAGAGACTTGCAATTCTTATTATGCCCTGAGGCAACAATATTGTAAACAAAATCTCTACACACTCATAGGAGGAATAAAGATATTGAAATTATGGGCTCTGGATTCTAGAAAACGCAGCTTACTGAGTTTTTGACAAATTATTTATACATATTTTACGTGATTTCTTAATATAAAAATATAGAATTTGAACCAAAACTACTGATTCTTTCGAACCCCAGTATGCAAAGTTTCTTCAAGGGTGATTGCCACCTCTCTTTCTAGTGGGATCATGCCTGGGATTAGGTCCTGCATAGTCATAATCTAACACTGCATCCACCACCATCAACTTTCTTGGTATTTCTCTCATCCTCTGATCAAATTTTGCAACAAAAGTTTAATTATAATTAGTCAAATGACATTTAATTACTTGAGTTGTAAATGATTGACCTAAGATTTTGTTTATATACATACATACATATATATATATATATATATATATATATATATATATATATATATATATANATATATATATATATATATATATATATGCACTCTAACGAAATAAAGGTTAAAGAAGGATTTTCTTTTATGATTGTGGTGTCCGAGCCAGCTTTTGTGCACATGGACTAATTCCACGTGATACCTGCCATCGGAGGTGTATTCAGGATTTATTGATGATGGGTGCATTATTACGAAAAGGTAGATCTAAGATATAAATTTGACTGATTAGGTTCTTTTTACAGAAAATCATTAAAATTTTAAAATTATAGGTCCAAAATTAACTTTTATCTTTCCACACCAGTTACAAAATCTTAGAAAGAAAACTAAAACAAGATAGATAAAAGATTCAAATTTCTAATCTCACCTAGAGAGGTGCACCCAATCATCATCGTACGATATTATATAATGCTTCAAGAGTGGGGTCACACATCTATATTGAAATATTTTTTTTAAAATATAATACTATTATATATGATTTCGGGAGGGTACCATGGGTTCACGTGAACCCGGTAACCCCTCTTGTATACGCCCCTGGCCACAAGGGCAGAGCCAGCCTTGTGTTAGGGGGTTCATCCGAACCCCCTTCGCCGGAAAATATTACTATTTATACATGGTTAAAATTATTTTTTATGTATATATAGTAGATGTTGAACCCCCTTCGATTACTTCGTGTGTTTAACTTTTCAGATTTTGAACCCCCTAATTAAAAATCCTAGCTTCACCACTGCCTGGCCACCTCCCACCAGCAACATGTACCAGGTAACTCTATCCACCAAGGCTAGGACAAAGGTTAAAGAAGGATATGAATCTAAGCAATGTATTATTTTCTTGTTATATTGACATATATTAAAATGAAAAAGAAAAAACATAAGCTGTGAGAAATAAAAGTTTTAAATATTAGCAAATTGAAAGATTGTCTTGATGAAACTTGTTGAGTATTTAAAATTGATGATAATTTCTAAATATTGGTTAAAGCAAGTGATATGAAGTTAAGAGTTCAGTATAGTTCATATAAAAAAATGACTAATTTTCTTCGTATAAAATATTTTTCTTGAAAAATGACTTTTATCGTACAAGTACCCTCTAATACCTTTTGAAATTTGTGAATGCGGTTTAAGCCAGTGCCCAAGCTGCCTTCAACAGTACCTAATAAATAAAGCAAAAGGAAAAGCAAGATTAATCAGTATCATACACATTTTAAGCTATATGCAAGCAGAAAATTAAAGGTGATAATTGTCATTTTTAGCAACAACAAAAAAAAAATAAAAATCTAAACAACCTTATATGTAAGTACAAATTACCTGATGACACAAAGATGAGAAATAAAATAAACAGAATAAATGCTTTGGAAGTAGGTCTCATGGCTGTGTGCTTATTCAAAATTTCTACTATAAGCCAAATTAGCAGAATAGATCAAGTTGAGAAGTGAAGGGCTTTTTATTGTGAGGATTGAAGAGGGTAGGGGTAGGGTTAGGGGTGGGGATGGGGGTGGGGGTGATGGTGCATCCCACCCATTAGGGGTATACATAATGATGATGAGTTGCAACACCTATATGCCACAAACAACAAGTCAAAGTTGCACTAATATGATACCCATTTTACTACATCTCAAACACGTTACATCAACATATATAGAGGAGCCAACAATATAATAGTGCAATACCTAATATAGTTATCAATGGATCGGGTGAAAATCGTAGTTTAAATCTCAACAAAGATTTAAAAAATACTACTATATAATTCTTTCCATTTACGTAAACAGTTGAAAGCAGAGTTATCCAAGAATTATGTTGTTGGGAGGTAGCAAGTATTCAATAAAACATTCTTCAATACTACCAACAACAACTACAATAATTAATATATTAATTATGGCTCATGAATTCCAATCGAGTTGGAATCAGCTCTATCATGATATTACACATAATAAAAAGAGCAAGTACTAGAATTTCTTCATATTTTCCTTAGGCATATATAAATCTCTTATAGGACGAAAAGACGCCTAATATATATATTTATAGAGAGAGAGGCACTAGAGTAAATGTATGTGTCGCAACGTGTCTAAAATATAGTAAAACCTATACAAATCTTGTATTCTTATCATGTCTAAAATATAGTAAAACCTATACAAATCTTGTCTTCTTATAATAGCCTATTTTTTGCTAGGTCTGCATGAATTCAACGATATCTCGAAACAAAGAAAGAAAAAAACATAGAAGCAAGAGTAACTATATATGCATGTGGACATCTTTGACATTTGTATTGCATGGCTAAAGTTGTGCCATTTAGAGCTAATATTTTTTGCTCTCTCTGTTTACATCACCTTTATGAGAAGTCAATGTGCTTTTCTATAATGCTTGTGTACCCCAATAGCTCATGCTGTGTATCAATCCAATCCATCTTCACATAATGCTTTTCCATCTTTTCCCATATGTCCCCTCATATTACAAAATCACTATCAAACCCTCCAAAGTGCTATTTAATTGGATGTTGCTCAACTCTTGCACTATTCATCATTTGTTTTCTGTGGAAAGGACTCATGACTTATCTCAAACATTTATATAGAAAAAGAAAATACTTAAATAAGAGAGAATTTAAGATTTAAATTTTACGGATTCTAACCTTTTAGAAATCGAACTTTAAACTTCAATCGTAGAGATGTACTCGATAACTATTGTACCATAAGACTCTTTGAACTTACGTGCACCTATATAAATATAACATTGATATACATGGTTTAGGAAGAGAATTATGATGCACGTAAACTAACACTCCTCCCTTTAGATACGCCCTTGCATACAAGCAATAGTACTAAAGTTGGGAATTCTAAGGAGATGATTCAAAAAATGTAAGTATATGACATATCAAAATTTCAAACATGCGTAAAGTAAGTTTTTGTGGGGAGGGGGTTGACTGGCCTTTTTACTTTTCACCGGAGGTGTACCTATAAGTCACATTCCCACTCATCAATTACGTTATTCAGTTAACTTGCACTAATAGATCTTTATTATATTGGAATTATATCTATCTTTTTTTTGTTATTATTGTCAATAAATCTCTTCCATATTCAATTATATTTTACGTTTGAACATTTATATAAATGTTATTCTGATCTAAGTGGCCTTTTTTGTCCATACTAAGAAGCATTACTCGTTTCATTTCAAATTCAAGAATACATACCAATTGATCTATTGGTATGTACGCCTTTTATTACCTTTTCTATTCCTTATTCTTCACATACAATTCAATTCCTCTATGGCAAAATTTCGATTAGTGCAAGCCTTCTGTGGCCTCCTTGGGGAAATATCAATTTAATTTCGGAAAAAGGGTCTGAAAAATACTCTAACTTTAGTCGAAATTGTTGTTATGATATCAAACTTTATGGAGGACCTTATACCCCTTGCACTATTTAAAAGTGTATTTCAAACGTATATATGTGCCCACATGGACACATTACTATTTATTGTTACAGCAATTTAGGTCAAAGTTCGGATATATTTCAGACCTTTTTCCTTTAATTTGAGTCTCTATCTCTTTATTTATTTTTTTCATGATATTGACCACATTTATAATTCCTATTTGCATTTTAGTAAGTTGACAACCTTTGCCGCTACACTGAAGTTTTCTTAAATATATATCCTATTTTAAGGGAATTCATAATTTATACAATAAATACAACAACAAAAATATTTTATTTATACAGTATAACTTTTCAAAGAAAAAGATTCAACAGCTCTGTCAACTTCTTTTTACAGCATCATCAATCCTGTTTGATTATTATTACTCCGACCATCTCATTTTTTTATGACACTATTTCCTTTTTAATTTGTCCTTAAAAATGTTATATTATCATAATTAGAAATAATTTAATTTTAAAATTCTTCTTTTATCCTTAATAAAATGATTCATAGTTAAACAAATATCTAAAAATTAATTTAGACCACAAATTTGAAAAAAAAAATCTTTTCTTTTAAAATATCATAGCAAATTAAACAGTGTCATATAAAACGAGACGGAGGAAATATTATATTTCCTTTCCTCATTGGCCAAAAAAGAAACACTTTCCTCAAAAGACAACTTTTCCCAAAATTGACTTTTCCGTAGTACCAAATATCAAATTAAAGTAAATTTGTTAGTGCCCTCTAATCCTAATATTTCGGCTTTCGTCACTTTTGAAAAATCAACTATTTTATTTTATTATTATTATTTTGGGGGACAAGAAATGGACATTGGCCTACAAATGAAATGAGCCCCCTTCTTTTTAGAGGGTTGAAATTTGATAAAAAAAAGTCATAATGTGGAAGTGGAAGGCACTACCCAAATAGGTAGACAACACATTAAATTAATTTTTTCACTTAAGTCTGTTAATCATTCATTAAGACAAGGTTTAAATTAATCAAATGTTGATAATGATGGTGTAACTTTAATTGGGAGAATTTGAGTACAATTATTAGGAAAAAAAAAGTTTTGTTCTCCACCATGGTTCTTAGGTTGCCGGGGAACCTAAAACAACATTAGTACTACTAATTAATGTTGGATTGCCAATTAACCACAACTTAGTAAAGTAGTACTAATCACATTAAATAATCATAGTACTAATCTTTATAACAGACAGTAAAAAGCATGACAACGTAGGAAACTAGACTTTTCTTCTTGTTCTATGCTTTGAAGACAATAATGCCAGTGGCAAAACCACTTTGTTTCCATCAGTGTTATTTTATACTCCTTCGCTGAAATTCTTAATTTTTAAGTTCACTTAGTATTTTTTTTGTTAAACTCCAAATTGTCAAATCCAAACTTGTGTACCAGGTAGAGGTACAATTTCCATCGAGAGTACTTACTTTTGTAAACTATTTAGATACGTGATAAGGTATTGTAAATGTTAAACTGGTCATGATTCACTGAGATTCAACCCTTTATCACCTTAATTCGTCAATTAAGGGGGGTCAATGTAGACACTATAGTCTAGATATTAGAGCTGTTAAAGCACTAAGACACTGCTGAATATGGCAGCAGCTGTTCCTCTAGCATGATAACAAATTCTTGTCCTTAAAAATTTCGTCTTTTTTTTTGTTCTTTTGCCATTTACTTTGTTGTTTGGACTTACCTACTAAGGTAAGGATAAGCTCACAAATAGTTTCTTAGTACAACAGGACAAAATGATGAAATGAAAAATAGAATTTTACTTTCTAGAGTTTCCCCCTTCTATTAATACTTTATTGTCTTGCATTTTCTCCACTTGTATTAAGTCACAGCGTCAAAGCTATTGGCACGATATGTTTCCAACAGAAGTTTGGTCACTCAGTCACAAGAGGCACAGTCCACGCACAAAATTCAACAGGAGCTTGATTAACAATTTAAGGTTCATGCACATAGCATGCCAATTATGGATCAAAATTCCTAAATAAATATGCCATCTACGCAGTTCCATATTAATCGTTTTCATTCCGATCGATCAATCAGTCAAGACGGCTAGCATACAGTTTATTTACTAACATGGAGTGGTGGAAGGGGTGGGGGAGTCGTTCTACTTAGCCACCTCACTAGATATTATATGTTCTATTTCACATTTTCTTCCCACAATCTTTCTTCTGGTAAGAGATTGTGTTCCGCAAATGGAACAAATTTTTCTCCATCAGCATTTGTTTTTTTGCAAATTGAGATATGATAAATAGAAGTTGAGCAAGTAGTAGATATCAGTTGCCTCTAGTATCAAGGATACTGAGGAAACGATTTCAACATCTCTAAACTGGACAATCAATGGACACAGCAGATACAGTAACATGTGAATCTATTAAGAAAAAAAGATCTTCAATTCCCATTGCTTTGATGGCATGCCCTCCGAAAAGCAACCAAATATATTATGATATTACGATCACAAGCATGATCCTTTTCTTTTAAGAGGGGAAAAAAACTGTATCGTAACAGCATGAAAAAGGAAGCTTATATGATTTCATGGATGCACAATCTGCTACTGATGTGCAAAAATACCTACTGCCGGAAAACAACCCAGAAAGAGAAATGTGAAGATGCAAACACAATGCCCTATATAAAATTTTAAAACAAGTGGGTTACCCCATGACCAGTATATGCAAAAGAAATGAATGAGATGTATGCAATTTGAAATACAGAAAATGCAGCTGCTTTGACCGATGACGACTGACAGACCCAAAGAAAAAAAATAGATGGGACAATATCAAAGAAGCTTTGGCTTAAAGTATCAGGACTACCAAAACTTTGACCTTATACACTATGACCCTGAACGCCCTTGGAGAAGACGGCAGCAAAGGGATGATCTGGGGCACCTCTTCTTAGCAGATAGACCCACGGAAAACCCAACAAACCAGCAGCCTGATTTGTTACTTCAGTAAGTTACAGCAGACCCCTTTCCACCCCAATACACATCACCAGCAAAGTCACATGCTGAATGGAAGGACTTTCAACTCTTGAGTAGTAACNCCCCCCCCCCCCCCCCCCCGGCGCAAAACAAAACCTCGACCCATGGTGCTGGCGCATGAGTTAACGACAACAAGAGTGTAGATTTCTCCATTGTCAGATAACATCAATGACAAGACTCGTGAATGCAATCTCGGACCCAACTGGACACAACCATATGCATGCATGGACTTACTAAAAAAAAAAGTATGTACCAAAGCGGCCACCTCAAACTGAAATGGCACGAGTGATGGCCAACTTTGCCCACTCAGCAGATTCCTTAATCAAATGGTCATCTGATGACAAGCATTCATTCAAGAACTCTTTGCTTGATAATGATTGTTGAATCAACGAACCAGCATTACTGCCCAGAGTATCTGCTAGATCTCCTAGAACCCCAATAGCTGTTTTCATCACCACATCATCCCTACAATTCGGAAGAAAATGAGGATAGATCCAGGAAATCAGAACAAAGATCACATTATTAAATATAGAAAATGTACAATGCAGAGGGAATCATGCAATACTTACATGTCTTTCTCCATGTAAATGCTATCCAGGAATTGCAGGATATGAGGTGCATATGGGATCAGAAGCTGCGTTTTAGGGGAATTCTTGAAGCCCTGAAATATCCCTGAATAAGCCTCCAAGATTCCATTCCTCAGAAGATTTGTGTATTCTACCATCTCATCATCTGCACCAGATGTGTGGGCAGACAGCTCAGCAGCACTCTGGAGCATTGGCATGGCATACATCAAGTACTTTTCAAAATTCTCTCCTATTGCCAAAGCTATGTCACCAAGGCATGAAAATATTGGAGGCTTTACAGATCGATGCAGCTGGTTACTTGACAGGTCCTTGAGAAGCTGAGTCATTATACCATCACAGTAAGGTAGGATCTTATCTTCCAAAGCTCTGCATACATCACCCACAACACCAACCGTAACAGCACACACTTGGTACTCCTCGAAATTCTGAAGGCCCATTTCCAGGTACTTGTAAAATTCAGGCATGTACTTGGCAAAGTCAGGACCAGTTGCATAGGCTAGGGCTCCAATGGCAAGCATGGCTTCCTCATGCACCGTAGCATTTCTACATGCAAAAACCCTGAGAAAAAGGTTCATGATCTGATCTGCATACTGCATGAAAACAAACTTTGTTGGCTCGGAAGCCCCTAATTTCTGAATAATGACCTGTAAGCAACCACACAGAAGACCTTGCAACTCACTCTGCTTCTCTCTCTCGTCAGATGAAAGCTTCTGACCTTCGAGAGTCTGGTGCAGCTCTGTCATAATGATAGGAGCAAGCTGCAAAACCATTGGAACTGTTTCATCTGTTGAACACCTAACTACTTCATTCAATGTCTCATATGCCGCAGTCCTGAGTCGCGACTCACCAGCATCTTCTCTGTGGGTAACTGTAAGAAGCGCTTGCACGATTTCCTGGAAATAAGGTGTCAAGGGAGATGATGCACCCATATCCTCATAGCCTTGAGCAAGGAAATAGAGAGCACCACAGGATTTTTCAGCAACATTTGGAGCATCTTTCATGGCCTGAAGTAGAACTGTGATTATCAGCTGGCAATTTGCAGGAGTAATAATGGGTGTCTCCACTGTAGAACCATGAAGAAACTCAAATATCCTTCCCAGGGTCCATGCAGTTGTATCCTTGACATGGCTATTAGGATCCTTTGTCAACGCAGTAAGCATGAAGTTCAAAGCAACATTAACAAGAGGTGTCAACTTGTCAGGAGAAGGACCTTCCAAAATAGAACCAAAGGCATATGTTGCAGCCTCTCTTTGTCTCCAATCAGGCTTTGAAATGTTCTCTTGGATGAATGGCATAACAAGTGGAACAATCTCATCCCCTACAGTCCGGGCCACCAGACCAAGGCAAGTGCCTCCAGCCATTGCAAGATTCCAAGCACCTTCATCCTGGTCCTGATCTTCTTCCTGCTTAAGAAGTGTCTCTAATAGCATAGGCACAAGAGCAGGGAGAGCCTGCTTGATGAAATAATAGCAAGGAACATCAGAATCTGCAGTGAAATCACCCCCAAAATCTTCTAAAATATCAATCTCTTCATCACAGATTGAGCTCCAAAATTCAATAGCTTGAAGAGCAACAGGCTCTACATCCTCTTTAACAGCCTTTGCTGTAATGTTAAAGATATCTTGGATGTATGGAGCCAATTTCTCATAGTATGTTGATGAAATGGAGACTAAACATTCAAAGGCAGCTTGTCGAATTTTGACTTCTGGGGATTGAGTAGCCTCACATACAACTCTCATTATAAAGTCACGCTCCATGTCATTGTTGAAGTTTGCTTGAGCAAAACTAAGAGCATTATATAATGCTCGGGTAGCAGCAAGCCTCACGTCATTGTTCCCTTCTTCAGCGTTCATACCCTGAACTACAGCTGTAAGGATTTTATTTACTTGATCCTGATCCACAACTTCAGGAGAAACTTCTTCACATAAATAACCCAGTGTTTCTAAAGTAGCTTGCTTGACATGAGCAGGGACCTGGTGAATATTTGAAAGGAGTGACCCAATCAACTCAGGCCACTGCTTCTGAGGAAGCTCAATGCCAGCAACCTTGGCAATGACTTGTGATGCGGTTGAATGAGCATCAGGCACAGGAGAAGAGAGCGTCTGTAATAAACATGTCTTTATCTGGGCCTTCACTGCCATATCAAGTGATAGCCATCTTTGCACAAGCTCAAATTTCCTATGCTGTTCCTTGGCATCCAAGGCATTTTTAAGTATTAAACCAGCCAACTTACGACTGTCAACTGGCTTCTCTTCATTAGCAAGCTCTCCAGATAGAGACAACAAGAAACCAGGAAGATTTTGCTCCTGAAACTGTTTTAGAGTTTCCTCGGAATGTTTCCGCACCGTTGAATCAACTGACTGTGCATTAAGAAGGATCTGGGTAACTTCCATTGCCATAGTATATCTGCAAAAACATGATAAGGTCCAAATTAGATTCCAAGAACATCCAAATGAAGGCCCCGAAGTAATGCTGCTAAAAAATCACTAGACAGAACGAAAGCAGATAAATTTTTTTAATAGAAAAAACGGAAATAAGCATAGCAACTGTCCATCGGAAAACCATGTTGCTAGATTAAAGAAGACTTTCTTAAATGGAAAGAAATGCAATCTAGCCTCAACGAAAAGTTCAATGGAACCAACCAGGAGAATCGAGTTAGGGATAAACAAATGGAAAACTTTAACCAAATCGAATCTAGAATAAGTAACCATATATAGAAAAGTTCAACAGATCAGATTTACACATCACATAATATACCCGCCAACAGATTTTTTTTCTGGATAAGGCTGTGAACCACCATACCCAGACCCTGTGGGATTACTACCAGACAATACATAGCTAAAATAAAACGGTAATGGACCAACTTAATTACCGATCCAGCAAGAAAAACTTATGGCATGCCTATTGCCAATGCAAAAGGCAACATTTTTTCTTTCATTAGTTAAGAGCAACCACAAATCACAAAAAACGAGTTCTTCAACTATCAACTGGAGATAATGAAAGCTCACTAAGCATTGCCAAAAACAAGTATAAACCATCATAGAACCCTCAAAACCAAATTACCTGTTTATCAGCATTTCCCACTACATCAATACAGTCCTAACTTCACCCCAAAAAAAAAGCTTTAAAACTCAATAAATCAGCAAAAGTAAATCCTTAATGAAAATAACCCAAAGTTATCATTGCTGACACCACCAAACTAACTATATTTACGCACAAACCAAACTAGGAAGAAAATTAACAGTTACAATAAGATCAAAAAGTATTAAATTAAAGCAGAAATGCATAGATCGCAGTTCAAATATCAAACATTCATTGAAGCGATATTTTCAAAAAAAATGAAACATCTTTGAAACTAATAGATCAAACATCAAATTCAGTTGATAGAACCCTAATCCAAAATCAAATTAGATAATATTTGAAAAAAAACAAAAAAATTGATGAATAACCTGAAACTTGGGAAGATCGAACAGAGCAAAAGCGGCGCCCCCTGAAACCCTAACAAGGGAGAGAAAAAAAAAAACAGAAAGGGAGAAAGTGAAGAGAGAGAAAGAGAGACAGGGGGAGTTGAAGAGAGAGAGAGGAAGAAGAAAACGCGGATGTAAAAGCTGGAATTCAATTATGCAAAATCTAATATCTGTTTCAATTATTATTATTATTATATTATATTATATTATATTATCATACTATTTCTGCTTTTATTTAATTGGGTTTGCGATCGGCTATTGCCGCAACTAGCCAGCCTAGTTTGAGATTAAATTTATTTCTTCAGTGGACCCCATGTCATAAGCGCGAAAAATTGATAATTGGTTAGAATTATGCAAGTTACATTTTCAAAATTACAAATTAAAAGTTATATTAATATTCTATATGAATAATTTTTTTTTTAACTAGCTATTAAATATTGTAAAAAATTACTACACACGGATAGGTTGCATGTCTTGCCTCTTTATAGGTAGTTAATAATGATGAAATGGATTGTTTAGTAGATAAGAAATAAGTTATTTGTTTATTAACTGTTGTATAACTTATATGACGTTTGATAGCTAGATAGAAAGTAAGTTATTCATGTAAAAAATTAATATTACGTTTGATTGATAATTTAGAAAGTCGCATAACTAATACATGTATAAGTTATGATGAAATTTATATATTATTTTATAGAGGATAGAAGGTGGAATAACTAATATATAAATAATTAATCTCTTCATAACTAATTCCTATATTGTTAATACATGTATAACTCTAACCAACTATCAAACAATCACATATTATTTGTTATGCATTACTTAATTTGGCTCGAGTTTGAAAAATAATTATCAAAGGTTAAGATTTGATTTGCTAATAAACATTTGACAAAAATATGTCAAAATCATAATAACCCTTAGCATAAGTTGCCTTTGTCGCTACAAATATGTAAAGGATTACGAAATCAAATATATAAGGCAAGTTAGATGTCCCACATGATTTTACATACTACCAATTTTAACTTTGAATTTATAAAGAAAAAAAAAAAAACTTTGAATTTGAGCCCCTTTGGGAAAGTTGCCTTACTGGCAAGATATGATTAAGCACATGAAATTATTGGATACAATATCAAAATATCAGATTGCCAACTTGAAACCAAAAAAACCCACTTCTCCTTTTTTTTTTTTTTTTCCCTCCTTGTGTTTTGGGATGGTTTAGAGAGTATTCTTTCTTCCGTATATACATGCCCAACATAGACAAAATACAAGCTATATCTATAGTCATCTCAAGGTTGAAATGGAGTTTTTGTATGCCCTTGATTTCATTTGAATATTGAAGAACGAAATGTCAGATCGGTGATTAATGAGATGAGTTATCTCATTACATGATTTGGATATATACATAGTTGAATTTGGTTCAATGTTTATACCATTGTGTTAGAGTAGAAATCATGGAATTATTATTTTCCGATGTTGGGCTCTATAGTAAAGTTACTTTCGCACAATTCTTACTTGAACTAGCTTTTTGTACACCCAAAAATATGTATAGTTAAACTTATAACATGATTTAAATGATTGATGAATTGAATTGACTGAGAGGATAGTAAAACGAATTAAAGTAAACAATATATAACAATAAATCAGATACAAATAATCAGGAATAGCAATAAACAAAATCGTATTAGCCTGATTTTGAAGTTGTCCCTGATGAAGGCCATTCTAGAGGAGCTTTGAGCGTGAAGAACACTATAAGACTTGATAGAAAAAAGAAATAAGAATGTTGATCTATAATTTGCTTCATATATATGTATGTGACAATTGTTAAACTCAAAATTGGACGTCCTTTAATATGAAGATCAAGCTCCTTTTATAGGGGTGAATCCCAAGATTTTGATAATCAAGAAGTATTTCCTTTTAATTTACATTTTGAATGAATAATCAAATAACATTTAATTATAAGATAGGAATTTTATTCTATAGAGATAGTTCCCATTATAGTCCGTCAAAGACTTTGGAGAATGCAGCAAAAACACAAACAAATTGTTGGATAGGCCACTTAGGCTTGGAGTTCAAATTTCTATATGAACCTTCCTTTTCGTGTATACGGACTCATTTCTTTGTGATTCCTTAAAAGTAGACTTCCTTATAAAGATTATTTCTCAATTGTCAAAACATGTAAATTTTTAATATAATTTTGTGATAGTGTAATTAAATATCTTTTTGCTACCAACGTGGGTTGTGGTGCAGTGATGGAGTGCGCAATCCGAATTTAATCGAAGCTTCAATGTGGACTCCGAACACTGGATGGAAAACCAAAAAAAAAAACTAATTTTTACTTACTAGATTTGTCACTATAAAATTTATGTCTTATCTTAAATAATAATAGTAATACTAATTATCTTGAAATTCTGAATTCACCTTTCATGTTTAGGTATGCAAAACATCAACACACTATCAAGCACAAGGCAACTGCCACCAACAAGGAGCACATGAATCTTACTTGGTGACTCTCCATTTGATAAATCAGAACCTATTACGAGTATGATACTTTGTTGATAAATAGTCAACATGGTAAAGAGCAAGTTTATAACTAGGCTTAGGATTTCATAGACAAATGACATATGTAGTGTATATTCAATTTTTTGAAAGCTAGCTATCTATAGTTTATTCAACATGTTGCGTTAGTCAGTGGCGACAAATATATACACTTTGTTAATAAAGAGTCAACATGGTAAAGAGTTAGTTCATAACTAGACTTTTCATCGTAAGATTTCTTAAACAAATGACCTATATAGTGTATATTCAATTTCTTGAAAGCGAGTTATCTCTAGTTTCTTCAATATGTTGTGTTAGATTTAGTGACGAAGTCAAAAATTTCACGAAGAACGTTTAAAAAAAAAGAGGGGAGGGAGGGATATTGCTAGTGAGATCCAAACACATGAGTTCTTAGAGAGCTGTCAAGACATCCAAATTTTTATGTTCCCAACATAAGTATACAATTATAATTTTCAAATATTCCTTTTTTCAAATTTTACAATTTTTATGTTCGATAACACGTTAAGAAATCATGCTAATATGTATTGTTCAATTTTTTTATTTTTTTTTTTATCGAATATCTCTAAGGACAAAAAGAAAAGAAAAAAGAGTTAAAGTATAAGTGAACGTTCTAGCAACCCCCTGAATACGTGGAAGTTCTTTGGTGTGAAGCGGTTAATGGTCTACCAAATACACCTCCTCTTATCACCATTCATCACCCATTCAATTAATTAATCCAACGGTTCAGATCTATCCACCTATTAAAACAAAGCTGATTGGCTCCTACCATGTGTTCCTCAATTCTAATTGGTCCACGTCACGAAACGTGACATGCATAAAACAATCAGCTCCGAATACGTGCAAAATGATGTGGCAGCACCTCATTGGCTAAAATATCGACTTCTCTTATATCTGATTGGTCCACGTCATAGTGTGTGACATTGTTCGTCAAAATTCAAAAAAGAAGACCAACCTTCTTTATATAACAGAGAAGGAGGCTCGCAACTATATATAGCAGCCGCAGGGCTTCAATTGTTGATCGGAAAATCGATAACTACCTTTATCTGTCATCGGAGAAGAGAAACGAAGAACACATTGTTCGTTTGGATCTACGAGCTATGGCTACTGCGTTGAAGAGACGCGCATCCTCGATCGTTTTCGCAATCGTCCTTTTAGGTAAGCATTGGTATCCTTTTTCTATAGCTGCTTCGTTTCTGTATACATTGAGATTTGAGCTAGTTAAGTTCTGTGTAGATTAGGAGAATGACGAGAAT
Organism: Solanum stenotomum; assembly: GCF_019186545.1. NCBI lineage: Eukaryota > Viridiplantae > Streptophyta > Magnoliopsida > Solanales > Solanaceae > Solanum > Solanum stenotomum. The sequence goes on along the minus strand of NC_064284.1, from coordinate 17,217,778 downwards.
TGAACCGAGTGAACGCAACAAATCAACAATGATTAACTGCAAATTCGATGTGTATTACTTTTGATGTGTTAGTTGTGATATGGCTATGTATATGTTTTAGCATCAGATCTGCTACTTAGTTTTTTAAAAAGAGTTGCTGTGTATGATATGTATGTTTTTTTTTTTTTTTTGAGAGATTATGCAATGAGGAGAATTGAACAGAGAGACCTAACAAAGCAACAATGATAACTGCAAGGTTTATGTGTATTATTTCTCGATGTGTTAGTTGTAGTTAGTTTTGATATGACTTTGTATGTATATCAGTTCTCAGATCTGCTACTTAGTTTTTCAAAAGAATTGCTGTGCATGATAGGCCTGTTTTGTTTGAGAGATTATGCAATGAGTAGAATTGAATCGAAGTTGATGTGTGTTAGCTGTAGTTTGTTTTGTTATGACTATCAGTTCTCAGATCTGCTACCAGTTTGGTCATTTATGTGTATTTGTTTCAATAAAACCATCCAGATCTTAGAGTTCAGATTTTCGGTTATTTTCCACTTTTGCGGCTATTATGATCATTGAAATAGTTTTGTTTGTTAAAACTGTTATTGTGTAAATAGAAAGGGTAACTTGAACAATGTTATTTGTACAAGTGTTGTTCTTCTTTTGCTTCTCTTAATTAATGATGATAAATCCTGAACAATACGTGAAATATTTGACCATCCTGAGTTGTCTAGCCAGCTACAATTTTGTGTCAACAAGTGCTTTAATACTAAATATCCGACGTAGAGAAAGAAAGAATAGATGATGTAGCAACTGCGTGAAGAATAACATTTATTGAACTAGTTAAACGAGTAATAACTGTACATCCAAATTACTCCCAACAATGTCTAGGAAGATATTTGATCTCTGCAAATTCTTTTCCTTCCCATGAAATTTTGTCACTTCAACAAGTAATAATTTTAGATCGACAGTCATATACAATGCACTAATTGGGTTGTTGGGTTTGTCAACAGGGAGCTTGTTTGCATTCTCTATAGCTAAAGAAGAAGCTACCAAGTTAGGAACCGTTATTGGCATAGATCTTGGAACAACTTATTCTTGTGTTGGAGTTTACAAGAATGGACATGTTGAGATCATAGCAAATGACCAAGGTAATCGTATCACCCCTTCATGGGTAGCCTTCACTGATGGTGAGAGACTGATCGGTGAAGCAGCTAAAAATCAAGCAGCTGTTAATCCAGAGAGGACTGTCTTTGACGTCAAAAGACTTATCGGGAGAAAGTAAGGCATTGTTATTTATTTTGTAATGTGAAAGTCTATCTGATATAATCATGATAATGATGGCTTATATCTGTGACAGGTTTGAAGACAAAGAAGTACAAAGGGACATGAAACTTGTTCCCTATAAGATTGTTAACAAGGATGGGAAACCATATATCCAAGTTAAAATCAAAGATGGGGAGACCAAGGTCTTCAGTCCTGAGGAGGTCAGTGCTATGATTCTGATCAAGATGAAAGAAACAGCAGAAGCTTTTCTTGGAAAGACAATCAAGGATGCAGTTGTCACTGTTCCAGGTATCATCAAACATCCCCCGTTTCAGATAGATAATATCTGGTTCCAAACTTTTGTGTCATACAATTGCTGAGCATATATGTCCATCTCTTTTGAAAATGCAGCATACTTCAATGATGCCCAGAGGCAGGCCACTAAGGATGCCGGTGTCATTGCTGGTTTGAACGTGGCAAGAATCATTAACGAACCAACTGCAGCTGCCATTGCCTATGGATTAGATAAGAAAGGTGGTGAAAAGAACATCCTTGTCTTTGACCTTGGTGGTGGTACATTTGATGTTAGTATCCTTACTATTGACAATGGTGTTTTTGAGGTTCTTGCCACAAATGGAGACACTCATCTAGGAGGTAATAATGAAGTTCAAAGTATTAAAAAGAACTAATAACTTTCATCTTACCATCAGTTTTGTTCACAAGTTGTCTGTTGTTTCTCACAGGAGAGGATTTTGACCAGAGGATTATGGAGTATTTCATTAAATTGATAAAGAAGAAGCATGGTAAGGACATTAGCAAGGATAACAAGGCTTTGGGAAAGCTCAGGAGAGAAGCTGAGCGTGCCAAGAGAGCCCTGAGCAGTCAGCATCAAGTCAGGGTAGAGATTGAGTCTCTCTTCGATGGTGTGGATTTCTCTGAACCACTTACCCGGGCTCGTTTTGAGGAGCTGAACAATGATTTGTTCCGTAAGACAATGACTCCTGTCAAGAAGGCTATGGAGGATGCTGGTCTAGCAAAGAACCAGATTGATGAGATTGTCTTGGTTGGTGGAAGTACCAGGATTCCAAAAGTTCAACAGCTTTTGAAAGATTACTTTGATGGCAAGGAGCCTAGCAAAGGTGTCAACCCCGATGAAGCAGTTGCTTTTGGTGCAGCTGTACAAGGAGGTATTTTGAGTGGAGAAGGAGGTGACGAAACCAAAGGTAATGCATCTTCCAGACTTATTTTAGTTATTTGATACTGGAGAATATCCCAAGGCAAAAACTAACATTTTCTTCTGAATTTTGACCAGATATTCTTCTCTTGGATGTGGCACCACTGACTCTTGGTATTGAAACTGTTGGAGGAGTGATGACAAAGTTGATCCCAAGAAACACTGTCATTCCTACTAAGAAGTCTCAAGTCTTCACCACTTACCAGGACCAGCAGACAACCGTCACAATTTCGGTATATACTTGAACACTATTTTCCTAATTTGCTGAATGTGTTGTGCAGAACTCCAGAAGAAGATTTTTATGGCTCTTCTGACTTGAAATTCTCATCTCCAGGTCTTTGAAGGTGAACGCAGTATGGTAAAGGACTGTAGACTACTCGGGAAGTTTGACTTGACAGGAATACCTCCAGCACCAAGGTACTTATCCTCTACTAGTTATGATAGAGAGAGTACTTGAGGAGTTGCATTTGCCTGCTTGACTAATAATTTTTGTTGTTTTTCAACAGAGGAACACCTCAAATCGAAGTAACTTTTGAGGTTGATGCCAATGGTATCCTAAACGTGAAAGCTGAGGATAAAGCCTCTGGAAAGTCAGAAAAGATTACCATCACGAATGACAAGGGTCGTTTGAGTCAAGAAGAAATTGAACGTATGGTGCAGGAGGCTGAGGAGTTTGCCGAGGAGGACAAGAAGGTGAAAGAAAGAGTTGATGCCCGAAATAGCCTGGAGACATACGTATACAACATGAGGAACCAAATCAATGACAAGGACAAACTTGCAGACAAGTTAGAGTCTGATGAGAAGGAGAAGATTGAAACCGCCACAAAAGAAGCACTTGAATGGTTAGACGACAACCAGAGTGCTGAGAAGGAGGATTATGAAGAGAAGCTGAAAGAAGTTGAGGCAGTGTGCAACCCAATTATCACGGCTGTGTATCAGAGATCTGGTGGAGCACCAGGAGGTGCCAGTGAGGATTCCAACGAGGACGATGATTCACATGATGAGCTGTAATTGAATTTGTAGGTTAATAGTTTTTTATTGTTACCAAATAGATATAAACACTCTCTTTTTTTTTTTACTTCTCTTTATGTAATTTCACCGTATGAAGGGTGGAACGTAGAACAAGTTGGGAAGAAATCGTGAGTGAAGGACGTAATGTTGTCGCTCTAATCTCTTTACTCTTGTTCATTTTTTCGTACACCTGTATAGGGACGTGACTTTTATTCAGAATTTAAATTTCTTATATCCATCGTGTCAAGTATTCAGTTTGACTATGATGGTCTACTTTGTTTTACAGTAAAGTTCTGAAAAAGGCTATCAGTCAAGTAGTTAATAAATCCGAGGTTTAGTCAGAGCTCATTCGTTACTTGCCAAAAATTTTGATACTCTCTTGTTCTAATTTTTATTATCATTATCTTCTATTTTACTCTTTAAATATAAGGTTTTTTATTTTTTCAGCCTACTAACTTTAACTTAATTCTCTATTTTATTCTCTAAAAATGAATCTTTTTCTCTCTTTTCAATATTATATTATTATTTCTATTTCATTCTTATTTTCTTATTTCATAATATAAATTATTTCTTCTTTTTGCAAATAATCACTCTATAGTCTTTACGTAATACAAAATTTATTCTTTTCAAATTCTTCATTTAATATAAAATTATATTTTATTCTAAATTTCTAAATAACATAAATTGCAATAAATATTATATATAATACATATTAACGAACAATTCAAATAAAAGTGAATTTATTGATGAAATATAATTGCATCATAAATATTATATTATCGTAAATTACATAAATACTCAACTTTTAAGACTATTACGTTACTCTCATGAATGTTCTATTAGTGCATTGCGGAGTTCAAAATGAGCATTTTTTGTCCCTATTTTTTATGTGTAGCTAAAAATTATTTAAATTAACAATTTCATCTTGTATCCAATTATTTCGTGTACTAATTTACTTCCCCTATTCCATTTTGAACTATTGCATCAAATATTTTCATGCTCTTTAAAAAATGTAGTTTAATACTTTATCACTATAACATAAAAGTAGATTGTTTGAATTATCATGTAAATTTTGTGCATACTTCATAATGAAAAATAATTATAATCTAAATTACATATTTAAATGACAAAAAAATTTAAAAAATTAAATTAGAAAAATTGTTAATTCAGGATGGAAGTAGTATACTTATCAATAATATGTTTTAGATGTTATATTACTTAGAAAATAATTACAAATATTAGAGACATAATTAATAATCTTATATAATATAAATAATATTATAATAACTTTAAATTACATATTTAAAGTGACCATTTCTTTTAAAAAATAAAATATAAAAATTATTAATTTGGGCAGAAGTAGTAACTTGTTGATAATATATTTTTAAATGTTATGTTACATTAGAAAGACTCAATTATTAATATAATAGAAATAATATTACAATAATCAAAAAGTAAAATAGAGAGGTGAATAGTATATTCACCTCTATAATTAAAGAATAGAGAGTGAAATAGAGAGTGGTTGAAGATGGCCTTAGTCTATTAAAACACTTTTCTCTTTCTAAAATAAAATTAAGTTCTTAATTTACCCTACAGCTAAAGATAAGCATGCTCTTCTGTCAAAATCAAAACACCTTGCTCAACATTGGTAACGGAATACTTAAGGGATTAAGACCCAAAGGTTCACAGTGACTTAACATTTTAAATTGTCTCCTTTCATCATATTAATATTAGAAAAACTTGCAATTTTACTACTTGTCGTGTAACTTTTAAATATATATTTTTGTTTATTCAAAATATCAAATTAATATTAATCTAACTAAAAAGTAACTAATGCTTCAAGAATCAACTAGTTATGTCAGAACAAAGGATGATGGATGGCTATTGACGGGAATGTGTAGACATTTTCTTAACCGCAGTTTGCATTACAGATTAATCATCTGCACGTGATGCCGGAGGTTGCGATCATGACATGTTTTACATGCAAACAAATATTTAAAACAGAAACAGATAATATTTTAACTTCCAATTTCCAATTAGAAACAATGTTACCCCTGACATTAAGAAGGGTAAGCAACCAATGTAGTAAACCTCAAAAGCAAAACAATTAATCACTCTTATATCCAGTGATTCCTTTCTTCAAGTGGCAATCTTATTGCTCCATTTATAAGTGACAGCATAGAAGCTACAAAAGATAGCATGCTTTACTTTACTAAAATCTAGAAGAGAAAATCCCTTCCTCGAAAGATGATAAATAGGTGGCTACATAAGCATGTACAGCAGTAACATGATCGATCAGTAGAAAAGGAGGAAAAAAAGGACAAAATATGATATACGTTAGTTGTGGACAGTGACCTGCTGCAACCAAGGCCAGTGCAACTCGCAGACATCACGAGGGCAGTCACCTTCATTATCCTTGATCTCTACGTCAGCACCATGATTTACGAGAAACTCAGCAATATCTTCCCTTTCACAAACAGCAGCATAATGCAGTGCCGTCTGGCCCTCAAGGTCCTTCAATGATCAAAATAACAAGAAGTTGTAATTCAGAGTATCACAAAACCAGTAAACTTGAAGCATCCACATACAGTGGAAACAAAATTGAAGAATTAAGAGCTTCAATGTTTATAACCAAGTTCTACAAAAGCTAACCTTTTCAACTATAAATTTGCAGACTCAAAAAGCTCTAGTATAATATTTCCCAAGGTACAGAACCTTTGGGAAACAAACTTTGGATGAAAACCACTTCAATTTAGCTCTCTATGATAGTTCCACTAGCCAAGAATTACATCAGTACACCCGTTTTAATTATGTTTCGAGTGATATTAGAGTTTCAGGTAGACCATGACTGTCTCTTATACTGCACTTGCGTTTTGAGTGACATTAGTATTTTCATGTAAAATTAGCGATTCTTATGCGCCACTTGCATTTTGTGTCCATTACATTTCCTTAAAAACATAGGCCACACTTGAGAGTTTAGTTGATATTAGGGTTTTCATTAAACCATCTGTCTCACATGTACTTGAGTATGTTTTGGCACACTATTGGCCATATCATCTTGCTTTATGATTACATGGTCAGATAATGTAATTTGAAAACTCACTAGGTTTAGTAAAGCTTTCAGCACAGTAGTCTTCTTTGCTCTCTCTCTCTCTCTCTGCAATCTTGCATCTATGTTACTCTCTGACTCTCTTTAAATTCCAATATAATGACAAATTCTCAAAAACACTATATTTAAGAGAGTTGGGGGAAGAAAGAAAAAAAGGAGAGGGTGAAAATACAAGAAAATTACAGCTACATCAAGAAAGGTTATGACTCTTTAGGATTTCAAATGAAACAAATCATGTAAAAAAATACAAGCCCCACAAAGCATATATATAACAAATCACAGAACCGAAACAAGATTAGGGGTTCGGCGTAATGATGCAAAATTATATGCACCTTGGCTGTATTGAAAACTATATGTACCTTGGCATTTACATCTGCATTCCTGCTTAAAAGCAATTTAGTGATGTTGAGATGACCACGATCGACAGCCCAGTGTAAGGGGGCACGGCCCTCACTGTCTGGAATCATTTCAAGAAACAATTTTTAATCAGGACGAACCTCAAACAAACGGAAAGACAGAAAAATCTGCATTACAAGTTCCTGGTAGACATCATTCAAACTCCGGGATTTTGAGTCACCTCACCCACCCTAAACGTTCTCTCAGTTCTCCACACTATTAATTTTTTCTTCTTGGTAATAATGCAAGAGAATCATCTTGTTTCAAAGAAGACTGACCCATCCTCAGAATCGGTTATCAATTAAAAACCATAATCAATGCACTTAATAGTGAATCAAAATTATCAACATTAAAACACCATACGTAGACTTCAAAAGAACTTATGCATCACATTGTGAACCAACCTTTCACATCCACAGGAACGCCACTCTCAATGCACTTAAGCAAGTTCTCATCGTCCCCTTCTCGTGCAAAGGCATGTATCTCATCCAATTTTCTGAAAAGAAAATAATGAGCATGTGATTTATAAGATTTCTTCTTCCCTAAGTAATTTTTTTTTTTTTTGATAAAGGTAACATTCCCTAAGTATTATAAATATTACAAAATACACACATATAGATAAAAGACAAATAAACAAAGAAGGTTTGCCTCTTAGTGCAGGAAAAAAAAATTAAGATTGGAAGACAAATAAACCCTATAAACAAACAAGAATATCAGAATGAAACTCCAAAGAATGTTTCTGCCTTTTGATGCCAAGAAAAACTAGTCATAGACTACATTGCAGTTTGTTGCGAATATAGTCCTGGAATAGAAGAAAGGGTGACAACAAATAAAAGAACTACACTATACCCAGTACCTCAAGTCCTAAAGAACGATGCCTTAGTTAAAGTTAAAACTGTCGAGCCAACTGGTGAAAGGTCTTCAGGGTTAGAACTCATAATAAAGTTTGATTGATTCAAGCGAAGCCGGAAATTTCCTTCGACAGTTGTAATTTTAGGTAGAAAATTCAACTATAACTGGAGAGGGGTAGGACATGAAAAAGAAACAAAACCATGACATACTAATATACAACCATTTAATTCTAATTTTGTTCTCTTCTCCTTTACCAGTTTGGTAGTACTCCACATATGCTTACTAGAAGAAGATGAGTAGCTTAGTCTTCGTTAGGAGCAAATTTGCATCCAAGGTATCTAAATAGTAGTAAAATAGGGTCCTACATAAGTTGAGTTATATAAAACGTATTAAATCCTTCCCTTAAAGAAAGTGCAACACTTATTTGAAATAGCAAATAAGGATATTTTTCAGGACAGAGGGAGTGCATGATTTCCCGAGAGGGACACGTTTAAATATGTTATACAAGCCACAATTTAAAACAAAATCAGATTGCAAGAGTTAAAGTTCAAACAAGTTAAAGAACCTTACAACTCATTTTCGGAATCCTCCTCACTGATGAAGGTACTGAAAACTGGTCCCATTGGCCTTCTAGTATCTGCATTATGTGCACCACTACTTTCTTCACCCTTCTTTTTCTATTTGAGCATGTCAAGTAGGCCAAACAGAAATAAGAAGACATCAGGAAGAAGAAAAGGAAGTAGAATTTTTTTTTAAAAATAGAACAGGAACACAAAGACATGAATGCTTGCTATTAATAACAAAGATGCATGTCTTACATTTGCAGACCCATCAAGCCAGGAAGGAAATAACTCAGTCACGATATCAAGATACTTCTCCATGGCTTCTTCAGGAGGCATGGCACCCAATTTCTGCCATGCTTGCCTAATACATGATGAAAGCAAATCTTAGCATCAGTCATTTAGAGAGACCAACCAAATATATTACTGATTGCATAGAAAACATTTGATCTATAAAAAAAAACATGGAAAACAGGTTGAGAGGATTTTGCTTCTATGACCTTACTCTTTTCACCGTGAAAAGATTTGAGAAAAGCTACCAGCCTAGTATATGTTATATTTCAAACAGGATTACAAGGAGAGGGGAGATCCACACACCCAAAAAGGTTAAGAGGATATTAAATACTCATTTGAAGTGATGAGCTATATGAAAAGTTACTGTCAGTATGTTTTAGAAAAAAAACTCTTTCTCATTCCAGATTGCGTCATTGAGATCTGAGAAAATGCCTTTCTCATGCCTTGGAGGATTTCTTTTTCTAGAAGATAACTACAGCGGAATCATGCCATGAAGATGCCACAAGCAACTTTATTTGAAACAACCTAGAAATGATAACTTGTTTTTCCAAGCAAGGTTACAGAGAAGTCTTTGGGAACTTCCACTTACCTCATCCCTTACATCCTATTATTTAACATAACTTGCAGTAAACTTTTGTAAATAAATTTCATAAGCATCGCTATCATTCCACATTCCACTAAGGAAACAATAGCCTTTAGTTGCTTATCCTAATAAGTCTTAGCACAATATGATTCACTATATGTCAAAGTTACTTAGGCCACTGCAAAGTGTATCCTCTTGCACCGGTAATTAAGCATCAGCATCTAGTCTTATTACTCCTATCAAGGTATAATTCTATTTAACAAAAAACTAAAAACTACTTAATTCACTAATTACATATATCATAAAAGTTCACCATTTGAGTTACTTTTCCTTCCTTATGCTAACAAGGACATGTAACATGATATCTTATACAGATCCAATAGTGCTTGCTCTCTGTTTCTAAAGCAGAGTATCAGATTCATCAACAAAATATGTCAAACTATCTAGTCACAAAGCAAGCAAATGACAATCTAAACTAAGACAGCAAAAACAATAAGAGGAGGATTGTGGAGAGCATTACCATTTGGCACGAGCAGTCATTTTGAGAGCCGATGGCTGTGGAGCAGTGCAAGGTCCCTCAGTCGCAATCTTATAAAGCCCATAGAGCTGCAGTTGCACCTCATTTGATACCTTATGCGACCGATCAGCTGCTGTAGCCGCCACAAACGCTGTCGCAGCACTAAACGCCTCATCCAACTCAGTACTTTCTACACCTTCCCAATCATCATCGCTATCTTCATCACCACTCACCGAACTCCCTTTCAAACCGCCGTCGTTCCTCTGAATCAACGGTTCGGCATCTTCTGAAACCCCGATAATATCAGCTTCCTCCGGCGATCTTTTCTCTTCAGCCTCGGAGGAATCCGCGCGCGTAATCCGGAGATTTTCATCACGGAAAGCGAAGATAATAGAGAAAAGCTTGGCGAGAAGGAAAGAGAAAATGAGACCGAAGATTATCGACTGTAGATACTGCTGCCAATCGGCCATGATTATTGAAGTGGAAACCCTAGATCGTCGGAAAATATATATGAGCAAAAACTGAAAGAAGAAAAAGGACGGCAGCTAGTTGAGCTTGACAGTAGCGAAAAAGAGAAAATGAAAATGTTGGCAGTTGTTATCGGGATCGTTATATTATACTCCCTCCGTCCCTTTTTAGTTGTCCACTTTAGAAATGGCACACAGATTAAGGCAACAATGATTAGCACAGTGAAGTTACAATTTTACCCTTATGACAACTTTTCACTTCAAAATTACAACCACTTATTTGAATTAAAGTGAAATAAATTGGAGGGAAACAACATACACTTTTACAATTTTCAAGAAGTGTAAATAAGGGTATAATAGGAAAAAATTTGTTGTCCTTTCTTGATTTGTCAAAATGGACAACTAAATAGGGACAACCAAAAAAGGAAATATGGACAAGTAAATAGGGACGGAGGGAGTATGTACACTACATATATGACATGTATTTATTGTACGTACTAAATTGCGATACACGTAAATTTGATGGAATATAACATTTATAATATATTTACTCTGTGTAAAAATTGAAATGTGTATTATAATAAATGTTTATAAATTTTGTGGTCACATGAGTTGTTAAAACAAAGATAGTAATAATTAAAGAATAAAGCTTCGATCCTAGAAAATTACATACGTACCTACTCATAGATAGTGACTTGGTAATTGAAATTTACTATAGAGAGAAGAATATTCAAAAGTATTTTATTAGTTATAAATGTATAATTCGTAATTAGGTAAATTTAATTGTACGAGGTACAAGTATATAATCTAGTGTATAATGATGTGTTGGTGTATGTACTGTTGGTCATTTCAATTGCTCTGTCGTAACAGTTCTGGGCGTGCTGTTGTCGAGTCCGCCATGGACTTTTCGCTTTGAGTTAAGCCTATAATCCATTTCTTTTAAGGGTTCGAGCTAGCTTGATAGTAAGCATTCATGGCATACATAGTATGAGCTCAAACAATGTTGGGAAGAAAGCATGGACTTCCTTATTGGATTTGTCTGCATCGAAACCTAAGTTGCATGGACTCTTCAGATTCGATGGCTCATACGTGTCGGATTCTCCAAAAATATACTACTTTTGGAGAATCCAACACACACCACTGATACTTTTGAAGAGAAACCCAATCCACATGCATAGATGTTCCTGTGTAATGCTTCCTTGTCTGATTTCGAAAGACACCATGATTTCCCCTTAGCAGGCGCTGGTGTTGCTTAGTTCACAGTTGCAGCCTTTGGTGCCGGCATGACGGAAAATTTGCTTCAGCCTGCAAGCCGGAGGCAATTTCAAAAACACATCAAGCACACTAACAGAAGCAGTAACAAATTGGTTCTGCTATTAGTGTGACTGTGATCAGTATTGGCAGCAGCATTAGCTACCCTTGGATGTACGATTCCTATGTCATAGACTGGCGTCATATCAGGTTTGAACAGCCCAAAATTTCTTTCACATGTTGGCCCTGGCTTTAAGTCCTCGTTGAAGAGCGCAAAAATATAGGTTTCAAATGTCCTGTTGGGCATTAGAGGTGTCCCAATTCCAGACATCACGTGTTGTATGAGCTTTTTGTTGTATTCGGCTGCAATTCCAGTGTCTACTCCTGCTTGCCCTGGATCTCCTCTTGATGGCCATCCAGTTTCAGCTATGACAATCTCAATGTCTTCGAAATCCAGGAGCTTCAGGGCTGAAAAAACTGCATCTAATTGTGCATCCAACATGTTTGTGTAGGTGAGTTGTGTGGTCTCGTCGAAGACCCCTGGATTAGGCCTAAAGAGTGCATAATCAAGTGTGTTATCAGAAGAATCAAAAAATGGATATGGGTTTATCATGAATGGTGAATTAGTAGCTCTAAGGAACTCAAGCAATGGCTTGAGAACATGGATGTCATAGCCTGGTCTAAATTTCCCAGTAGAAGGTGGGCTTGAATTTGAGAGTATACCTAGGAAGTGTGGAGTAGAAATTCGGATGTGACGGTCCAAGGACTTTTCAACTAGGGCAGCCTGGAGGGTTTCCATAGCAGGGACTAGGCTCACAATTAGTAACTTGTTGGCAGTTGAAATTACTTCATTGCCAACAAGTATTCTCACTATGTTGGTGGCAGGGACGTAAGGCAGGACGTTAATTTCCACCCATTGTTGGGCAAAACTCAACATGGTAAGCTGCGGAATTAGATCATTGGGCACATTTACAGTCACTGAAATGCCAGTGCGAGCAAATGCTTTCAAGATTTCTGGGTTAGCGTCAAAGAGCCTCACACGACGAATAAAGGTGGAGTCACGGAGGAAGCTTGCAACTTGGACTGGCGGAGGGAGGTCGTCAGCAACTGTACCATAATTGACACCAATTGTTCCTTCAACTCCTATTACCAAAAAAGAAGTTCGAATTATATCCACTGACAATGTATATAAAACACGCGTTGCGAATATCAAGCATCACTTGCTTACCTTGAAGGAAAATTGGTGCAAGAAGAACAAGCAATGCACCGAGCAGATGAGCCAGGGGTGTGTTGAAAACCTTATCCATTGCTCGGCTTGGTCGTCACAGTTTGCTGCAACTTTTTTTTATGTCTGCATGTCAGCAGCTTGGGTGAAGAAAGGCACCTGTTTGGGATGCTTTCCTTCAAAAATGGGCTTTCCAGCTGAAGTTCTGGAGTGTCAAATTAGGCAAGGAATATTCATGGGCCACCTCCTATTGGATGAGAATCTTTTCTTTTATGCTTTCGTCAATGTGGGATTGAGATATACCTATTGCTAAACAGTAAGGAATATACTTTTGAAGTTTGGAAAAAGGGCTTTATATACTATTGCAGTTTGGATAAACTTTCCCTAAAGAAATTAGAGAATTTTGAGAAAAAGAAATGCTCAACTGGGTAACTTTAGGTACTTCACCATCGACAAGAGGGAGTTCCTCAGATGGTAAGCACCCCCTCACTTCCAACCTGAAGGTTGTGAGGTCGAGTCACCAAGGGAGCAAAAAGGTGGGAGCTCCTGGGGGAGGGGTAAAAAAACAAAAACAAACAAAAAAAGTACTTCACCATCTCCCTCAACTGGGCAACTTTAAGTACTTCACCATCTCCAATTGTTTAGAGTTCCAATGTAGGAGGGGTAACAGTTTCTAACAGAGAACAACAACGTTCATATATACTACCAGTTCGCTTAAAATATCCTTCAGTAACTTTCAAAAGTATAGCTTGGCATTTTGCCGTTAGACAGATCTCCCATAATATCCCACTGTTCAAGTCCCCAATTGCCTGATGCATATATCTTGTCAGCGACAAAAAATCATAAATGAAGCAAATTACAGAATGATTTGCTTCTAAAAGACCAAACATAAGTCCATCAGTTGAAAATTGATGCTTAATTAGACTATCAGGTATAAATGACGTAAGTTACAAGTAGAGTTGAATTTCTGTTGACATTACCAGGATAACTAACTCACTCACTTTGCTATACCAAAATGACAAATATACAAGTACGTAGTAGCTTACATTCAATTATTCCACGGAGCATGGAAGATGAATCAAGTCCGAAAAAACTGGAAAATAGCATAAGTTATCGACATCCCAAGTTAACTCTTCCTTCTTCGGTAATAGTTTTATTTGTGCATATCTTCTGTAGATCAATGTATCCAATGATTGTGTCCTCAAAATCTACACCATCAAGTTGCGCATCATTGAAGGTAGATCCAGATAGTACAGTGTTCTTAAATGAAGCTCCCTGGAGGTTGGCTTTCTCAAAGTTCACTCGATCGAGAACAGCATTCGAAAAGTCTGTCCCTGTATGTACTGAAGAGTCAGATTTCCAACTTTGAAAAAGACGAAAGTATTCAAAACAAGGCATACATGTATTGAAAGCTTAAGCCATTCTTTAGCCCTTCCCAGCGAGACATAATAGTGGTTGTTGTCAAATTTACCCATGGCTACTGTCAAAAAATCAGAGAAAGCATTGAAGGGCAGTACTACCATGATTTGCTAAAACATATATACTCCAAATATAAACACTTCAGCTTCAATTGGTTTTGTTTCAGCGAAGAGAAGGATAAGAAAGCTGGAAAAAGAAAAACGAACAGTACTTAATCTACCAAAACATGCACTCTCCTATAAAGATGCTTCAGTTTTACTTAAATGCAGACACACAACATCCATCCGATACGCAAGTAGTTTTGATGAGAAAAGAGTTATTCGTATTAGTCAGATGGCGAGGCAATAATAAGATCACAGGTGCTCAATCTCATTTTCTATTTCATCTTTCTAAAAAAACTGAGTAGTTGAGAAGTACTCTATCAATGTGCAAATTACTACATAATTCCTACTGTTTCAACCGGCCTTGACATTAGAGGCAAATTACAAATTAAAGGACATTGTATCTGTTATATAAGCATGTTAAGGACCTCATTATAAATATCATGAAATACTAATTTACCAGTAACATGTACAGGAATTTTTGGACATATATGTATAATTCAATCAACTGCACTCAATATTTCTTTTTAGTTTTAACCTTTTGCTTCTTCAGTCGCCTTAAAACACAGGGAGAGAATATTTTTTCTACAAAAGTGTAATGTGAACTTACCCTTAAAACTAGCACCAACAGCATAAGCCTTAGACATGATCACTTCAGTCATGTCTGCACCATCAAATTTTGCATCAGACATGAGTGCTGCTGCAAGTGACTTCCCCTTAAGATTAGTTTTCTCATTTGTGTAATCACAAAAGCGCAGATCAAGTGGTTTATCATAAACACCATTGGCTTGACCTATTGTGTTTCCAACAAAGGCCCGTTCACACCTATTTGGATCTGTTGATAATGGAGGCAATCTCTGCAAAATCAACCCGAAATGTAAACAAATGATAATCTTGCATACATGTATGGACCTATGAAGCTATGACAAGTCCTGATAAATTAATTCTGAGTCAAAATGCACGTAGGCTTATTTCCTGTTTTGAGAACATGAGCTGTAAGATGTTTTCTCTCATTTTATGAGGAGAAATAGTTCAACATTGCCATTGTAGCATCAAAGTTGCTCAATGTTGCGTTAGGCTTTTGGTCCATTCATTCCATGCAGTCAGCAAATTGTCATTTTTTACCCTTCAATTTTCGACAATTCTTTAAAATTTCCCTCAATTTGGAGCTCCATTAGGGGTCAAGGATACAAAACAATTTTCATATTGGCGGGGTTAATATTAGATCAAAAGTCTAATGGATGGCAAAGTTGCTCGATTTGAAACAAAAAAGAGCCAAATTTGACCTTTTCCCATTTATAAGACGCACTTTCGCAAAACATCAAATATCTCAAATCCCGTCCAGCTCAAACCTAGATTTCCGTGCTTTCACATGAACAATATAGTTAATGAGAGTCTAAGATACTTAAATGTACATGTCAGGAGTGAATCATCATGTGGATCGAAAAACTATACAACTAATTTTGAATTTCTTAATGCCAACTAGATTAGGCTACTTATTTGCCAAATTAAAAACTTAAATGGCAATAACCTTTTGGGTGAATTGGCTCACACAATTTAACTTGGCATAAGCTTAGGCCCATCAATCAACAGAATACCTATACGTACTTGGTTAAGAAAAGAACCGTCCACACATTTTAAAACAAAAAAATAAAGCAGATTTTAGACCAAGTTTTGGATGAGATGTAATTAACAACACAATTCAATACTGTGACATTAAAAAGGTCGGCCGTATTTTCACCACTCGAACCCGTGACCTATATGTAAAATAGAACACACTGAAGGAAATATGTGAAATCAAATAGCAATAGAATAACTTCACGGAATTTGGCCCAACCTGACCAGCAGCAATAACAGGAGAAACAGAAGAAAGTGCCCAAACAGCAAGGAATCCACAAGCAACATTCCTAAGTTGCTTAAACTGAGTTGAACTTTCCTCACTGTTGGAACAATCCTTGGAAGCTGCCTCCAGATGCATCAATCAAACATAGATCATAAACGAAATTCAGATGCGATTTCAGCTTGAACATTTATGAGAATTTGAGTATAAGAAAAAACGAGAATCGTACCTGAACATTTGATTTGGATGGGTGAGTGAAGTTGCGAAGGGCGATAAATTGGGGAACGACGGAGAGAATGAGATTTATACGCTAAAGGAATCGATATTGACGCCATTTTTTTGTGAGTATTATTGCCAGCACCTCCGTTGTTCTCATGGACTTATCCATTCATAACCCCAGAACTGTAGATACATCTCCATCCTACGTGGCATCTAGACGCTGTTCTTTTTTATTTTTATTTTCCCCTTTATTGTTTTTTCTTTTTTTTCCTTTCTTTTTCTGTTGCTTATAAAATATTATTCTGTCTGTTTTAATTTAATTATCTGGTTTTTAGCTAAAATAAAACTTTTGAATTTTATTTGATTTAAATGCAGGAAAGATATTAAATATTTAAGGGTCATTACGTACAGAACAAGTTATTTTGAAATTAATTATTTCACTTTATATACGAAATAATTTATTTTATCACTAAGTGGAATAAATAATCCGCATAATAACTCCAACCAAATATAAAATAAAATAGTCTTACATTTTATCTGTGAAAAATAATTTTTAATGAATATTTAATTATAACTAAATACCGGGGGAAAACAATTTGAAAAGGTATTTTCTTAAAGTAATTGGTAAGACTCAGCTGGTCGATATATATCGAGAAGAAGCCACCAGCTGTCCTCATTGACCATTTTCGCCTCTTCCATCTCTATCTTTTCGCCCAAAAATCTCTCTGTTCTCTGGACTAGGGTTTTTCTCTTTGATCCATCAAATCTTTTGACGAACAGTTCAGAATCCTATCAATCATGTCTTACGAGAAGCTCGACGGTTTGGCGAGGTGGTTCGGTACTAGTGTTGCATCGGCGTTTTTCGCATCCTTGGAACGATGCTCGTGTGTGAATCTCAACACTTCCGAATCCGACGATGAGGAAGAGGAAGAAGCTAAAGAGCGCCCTCTCATGATCTCCGCCCTCCCTTCTCACCTCGATTCTTGCGCTGCCACCACAAATCCTACCTCCGCTGATAACCTCCCCGTTTGATTCGGTAATTTTAAAATTTTTTTTGCCTGTTTCTATTGTGAATTTTGAGTGTTTGTTTGCTAGTGTTGTAAGGATAGCAAGGAAGCAACTATGAGAATCGAAGCTGTTATGTAGTGATTGTTTGAGCTGATTTGCGCTCACTATGTAATGTATTTTACTTGAATTAGCTTGAACTATTAAAAAGGAGTAAGCTGTCAATTTTTAAGCATTGCTGTATTTTGGTATTGAGAATCATTCTCTGGCCTTTCTGGTCCTGAAACAACATAGCATGTCTGTGTATTATGTGTGTCAATACATGAATATGTACATGCAATGCTAATTTGAATTTAACACTATTAAATAAGGCTTCATTATTCTTTTTTCCAGTTTATGTTAGTTTAGGTGTGTTAACTTGTTATATTGGTTGTTTATTGCATGTTTGTGTCGTAGAATACTGCTGATCCCAAGTACTCCATCTCCATAATTGCGTATAGGAATATAGGAAGTAAAGAGGAAAAGGCCTGACCAGAAAAATATGGGTATATAGAAGCATATTTAATGCTTTAACAACTAGCTCCTTAGTTGCCTGGACTCTTCACCGTCAGTGTCAGATGTGTTGACACGACACAGGTGTGGATGTAGTGTGGGATCTGTACGGGATTTGGTCAATCAATTTTGGTTACTTTGACCAAAAACAATGGAGAAATTTGGAACTAACAATGATTTCTATTACATGCCAACCTAGGAAATTTGGAAATATACAATGGAGGAAAAGGACATATACACGGAGCTAGCCTAAGTTGCTCGGACTCGGTCACTTGGTAGTTTGTAACCTTGAAGGCTCACCCTCTACGAACGGATAGAGTTCTTTTACAGTAAGAGTTTTTGTTGGAACAACCAGTGCTAGTTTCTTGACTGTTTGAGGAGAAACCACTGCTAGAAATGTTCACGTAGAAGCTCCTCTTTCATCCGCTGGTTTAGGCTAACAACAGTTTTAAGTTTGCAATGCAAGTTTGTTCATTCTGCCAAATGGATGATATTTTGGGTTTATAGAGTGTAAGAGATTGAAGACAAGTAAAGTGCTCATCAAGTTGAGCAACTCTACAGGAACGATAGGTCTTCTTGTGTGATGTGTCAGTAAATAACTTGAAAAGGAAATGTTGGAAGTGGATTTTTTTTTAAAGGAGGTGTATTTGATGGTTTATCCTCTTAAAATTGCAATTTCATGGATGAAAGTGAACTCAATAGCCGCTACACCTAGCTTTAGCAATTTCTTGATAATGTCTCATCAATGTTGTGTTGTTCTTTATTGCTTTTTGGTTAGATGCTAAAGTTGTTAAATGAATAGAGGACTTCTTACGGAGTACTAACTTGGATTGTTAGGGAATCTGCTCATTGTCAATTTCGTGGCTGTACAAAAATTAGGGCAATACATTTATTTCCTGATTTTGCTTTAATAGCTACTCCTATATCATTGTCAGATAGGATCATGACATTGTGGAGTGTGCAGTTCATTAAGTGGATCATAAATGTTGTTACTACACATGGTTTGTAGCGATCTATAAAATTCCTTAGTTTAGAGATGAGATGATTTGTGAATCTATTTTGGTGAAAAACATCTTTGTTACTTTACTCACCACAAAAACTGCGCTGCTGCATGGCCACAACTTCTCTTGATTAGAATGTTATAGTTGCCTTTGTGTTATGAATTATGACCCTGTGGAGAAACTATGGTGGACTGTAATTGTATTTACTCTCACAAGAATACTCTTTAAGTGGATCTGCCTCAATTCTGTAGTTGTACTTGGCTCACTACCAAAAAAAATTATGTAGTTGTACTTGGTTAGATTATGTCTGTTCTGTAGAGGAATCGGTCAATTATAAAGTACTGCAATGTATAGAACGCTTCCTGTTGGAATATCTAAAGAGTAAAGACCATACTGAAATGGGGATTATGTAGTGCTGGTCAGATAAAAGACTTCGAAGATATCTCTGTATATCTCAAACCAATGTCATCTTGGCCAAATCACAATTCTATTGATGAACTGTAGACTGTTTGCTTAGACTAATAGAAGAGGTCACTAGTGTTTTGGTTCTAGAAGAGTTTACCTGAACAGAAGGCTTGGTTGATATGAGTCGAAGACTTGGAACATTCTTGATGCCAATTTTTTGTGCTGTTTCAGACTTACATATTTGGCAATGAAATATATAATTATATATAGCTGGTAATTTCTTTAGATAATGATACCTACTTCAGTGATGCTTTTCCCTTTTTCTTTTTTTCTATTTGATAGTTTGTCTTGCTGCTTGAACAATAGTTTGGTTGGGATCCATGATTTGCTTCTTTTCTCATGTCCACCATACTTTTGCAGCCTTTTCTCACCTAGACAACTCACAATGCTGCTTTATCTTTCTTTTTTCTCAGAACTGGGATCATGCTGCAAATTTGTTGAAGTGGTCCTTGGGCTCCATCATCATGGGTTTCATTTTTTCTTCTCCGTCAACAGAGTGGATTCACTCTGGTATAAGATGTAACATTTTAGTAGACTTTTGATAGGATTGTATAAAAGTGTATTGTCTGTTGAAAGTGTCTTGTAGTACATTAAAAGCACTGGTATGCATTTTCCCACCTCATCATATTGGAAGTTACGGTGACAGAATTGGCATGCATCGCATTTGGGCTACTTAAATTTCAAAATCTCTACAGATTATGATTCATGTTTGTGCA
The DNA here is from genome assembly GCF_019186545.1 of Solanum stenotomum. NCBI lineage: Eukaryota > Viridiplantae > Streptophyta > Magnoliopsida > Solanales > Solanaceae > Solanum > Solanum stenotomum. The sequence goes on along the minus strand of NC_064284.1, from coordinate 17,197,716 downwards.
TCATCTATACATGTCACACCTCCTTGGTGCCAGACTTGTGTTTGCTTATATTGAAAGAAAAAAGTAGCGGACCTGTGGGGCTACTTTAATGTTCATTTGCTTAAGCAATTAGTAATATAAAAAAAAAAGTAGCGAAATAGAAAAGATATAGTTTAAAAATTATATGCTTTGCTATTCATCCGTTTTTTTGATAGTTTCATATCAAGGTATGCGATCATGGACAAAATGTGAGAGTAATAGTTTTGTTTGTTATTTCCTTGAACTTTGGTGAGAATAGCTGAGTAGGAGCAGAGAGTTTCGCCGCAATACAATGGGCGCCTACACTTAGGTGTCAGAGCTATGGAGGAAGAAGCAGTCCGATGTGATGAGGTTCTTACAAAGGGTGAGGTGCTGGGAGTATCGCCAGCTTCCATCAATAGTGCGTGTTACTAGGCCTACTCGTCCTGACGTTTGGGTTGCAAAGCCAAACAGGGCTATGTGGTTTACCGTGTTCGCGTGAAGTGTGGTGGAAGGAAGAGGCCTGTATCCAAGGGTATTGTGTACGGTAAGCCCACCAACCAGGGAGTCACCCAATTGAAGTTTCAGCGTAGTAAGCGATCTGTTGCTGAGGAGCGTGCTGGTAGGAAATTGGGTGGTCTTAAGGTCCTCAATTCTTACTGGATCAATGAGGATTCCACATATAAATACTTTGAAGTGATCCTGATTGATTCAGCCCATGCTGCTATAAGGAATGACCCAAGAATCAACTGGATCTGCAACCCACTGCACAAGAGAGCTTTGTGGACTGACTTCAGCTGGGAAGAACTACAGGGCTCTCCAAGGAAGAGGACACTTGCACCACAAGGCAAAGACCCTCAAGAAGGGCAACCTGGAAGAGGAACCAGACTCTGTCTCTACGCCGTTATCGTTGATCTGCTTAGAGTTTTTCAAGAGTTTCTTATTGTTCACGACTGTAGTAGTCCTTTCTTTTTTGAAATCAAGTTCTGAGAACCTTTCTTTTTTGAAATCAAGTTCTGAGAAACTTGATAGAACAGCTCAATTTGTGAAAAAAAAAAAAAAATTAATCCCGATCTCGCAGTAGTTCATTGACGAACTTAATTTGTTAACATTGATTTTTCTTCGCAATATAATCTGAAACCACTCAAATTTGACAGTGCAGCTACACAAATTCGAAAAACGCAGAGTATTTACACCCACGAATATCCCCACAAAACAAGCAGAAGAAAATATTTAATAGGTACCTCAGTTACTGGAAGAAAAAGGTAGCGTATTATGAACAGAATTGCAGTTAAAGAATATTTCAGCTGTCAAAGACTTGGGCTGCATATTGGCTACGTGATTGATTCGATCCATTATATTAAATCATAAGATGTTTGTTATAGATTAGCGATCCTTGACGACTCTTGATTCAATCGATAATCAGATCAATAAGATATTCATTAGTGTTTTAGGAATTAATAGACTATTTTTGGAAATGCACTACTTTGGATGACTGTTAATCTCAATTTTTAGTTCCATGATACAGTCAAGTTGGTAAGAATTTCAATTATTAATTCCAACAAAACTCTTGAGCCAGATCCATATTCATGAAAATACTACTAACAAATTTAAAATTTCAAGAACATCAACGACAAGATTGGATACAAAAATTGATGAACCTCAACACAAGGTTCAATTGGGTGTGTAATTTTTACTTTGTAGGAGAGCCCTTATAAACTCAATGCATATACAAAGCATATACACTAACTACAACTACTACTGTACAGAACTAACAATTGATGTGATAAGTCAAATTTCATACACGTTGATTCATCATCAACACCATGACACCACTAAATCTAACCTTTTTTTTCCTTTTTCAAAGATTGAAACAACTAAATCTATCTTTTAAAGCTATAAATTGGAAATGACATCTATATGTTAGTGTAATCCCGAGTCACACCGGCATACCCCTCTTAACTCCCATTTCTTTTATCAGAAAAAACACTTGCTAGAGAGAGCACTTGCCTGGAAGTATTATCACATTTGTAGTAAACTCAGATTCATGTACAATTCCGCAGCTAAAAAAGCAGTGCACCAAGAGCTGCCCACCTAGCCTTCTCACTAGTGGTCATGTGGTCAATCTCCGTCTTCATTGAAGCAAATAGCAGATAAAATAGTTCAATCATTCTGATGAGCCAACAACCAGCATGAACTGTGCAAGTATAAAACAATCTCTACTTGTGCAACTATATATCCCACCATTGGCCAGCAGATATCCATCTCCAATAAGTTAGAATTACTGGATTTCTCCAGAACAAAGCCGAGATAGATATACCAGAGGATATTTATCAATTAGTGGCAAGGCACGGCACGGCACACACACATTGTTGTATCTTTCCATTGAAGCCCGGATGAACAAGATTGTTCTTAAAAGGGCGGCCCACAACATAAATTAACCCTCTAGTACCTACTACTCAAAGTGGCAAAGGCAACCCATAATTATGAAATGATCGTATTCGCCCATCGTAGCCAGCAGTAACAATAACTAAACCCCAGGCATTAGAATTGGATGAACTCTGGCAAGAACTTTTCAGAAATTTGTATTCAGATTTGCACATCCCAGAAGACGTTGACCGGGGACTTGATATGGGAAGCTTCTCTTCAGGCCAGGTTGCTGATCCTTTTGGAATTGCCTCAAGGAACAACTCACTGCCCAAAGAAAGATAAGGAGAGGAAATGAAGGGTAATATGTTGTTTGAAGTTTGACTTAGTCCTCCTCCACAATGCCGTCCATTATCTGGATTTACAGTTTTCAAGCCGGACCAGGGTATTGCAATGGTGGAATCACTGGAGAAGAACTCAGATGACCTCACCACTTTAGGTTGAGACACATAATCTTTGGGAACATCACAGTTCCATACATAGACATTAGAATCTTCAGACGCTGAGACAATATGCTTCCCATCCAAGGTGAAAGAGGCAGAGAGATGGTTTCCTGCAGTTCGCAGACCTATAGAACAGAGTAGAAGTAAATTAAAATCAGTAGAGGATAAGAAGCTGCAAGAAGTTGAGCCTAGAAACTACAATGGAGTCGCAAGTCGCAACCAGTACTCAAGTGAAAAAAGAAATGTGTCTCCTATACATCCCACTGTCATACAAAATCACAATATCAATTTGCAGCAATTCACATTGCCTTCAATTCATTAAAGCAAAAGCACAAGGCACTCAAAAGACGGGGCAAACGGACATCAAATAAAAATTATCTGAATTAGGAGAAGGGAACAAACCTTTGTACTTGCCGATCACATTGATACCATCTAGGATTCTGACGTGAGAGTCAGCACAAGTAACCATAACTTTTGATGGGTCTTGTGGAAAAAACTGCATTCAGAAAGCAATGTATACGCATCTCATCATAAGGTACATCAGAAAATTAATCTGACCAGAACCACAAACTGTAGTTTAGTGATGTAATATTACCTGAAAGCCAGTAATCCTTTTGCAAATCGACTTCTTTTTATTGGCCAAGCACATCTGCTCGTCTAATTGTATCTCATGACCTGTCACAATACAACTTTGTCTCAACTCCAACCAAATATAATATTGTAAGTTTTTGCTGAAAAAGCATGGACTAATATACTGAGTCAGAATATTCCCAAACGTTCCTAGTAATCTTGCAAACACATTTGACACTCCAGAAATAGCACATCACTAAGTTATACATGATAGCTACAAATATTAGTAAGTTGTGGTCTCATGAATAAATGCCTCTTTACTTCTATTATGATTGTAATAAAAGAGGCCAAGAAGTGCAGACAACCACAAGCAAAATGTCATCATTTTCGAAAATCTGAAGGTCAATCAACAGCCACATTCCATTTAAATACGAGTAACAATTTGACATATAGTGTTGCAATGCCATAAATTTGAAAATCTGACTCTGGGAGATATTAATGACGGCAAATAACAATACCACAAAGCAAAGAGTGAATGTTACCTTCCAAACTAAAACAACGGCAACTGCCTGCCATTGAGCCAATAATCCCACCCTATATGAAGCAGATTATTTGTTTCAATAATTTGCTCAAGTTTCTGAGTCTGTACTACAGGGGTACCATGATTAAGAGATGAAAATTAGCATACCTTTCCATCAGGACGATAGGAAACAGCAGTCACTATGTCTCTGATGTCCGTCCAATCCAATACTTGACAGCTGTTAACAGCCCAAATTCGAATTTTCCCATCTATTGATCCACTGATGAAGTATTCATCGTTCACTGGGTTAAACTGTATGCAAGTCACTGCAAAATCAAAGTGAGTAATACAGAATGAAACTCAATCACTACAAACATGTTAATCACAAAAGAATTCTAGAGTGGAGTATAATAAAGGTCTGTACATACCATAATTACTATGTGAAAAAACTCTGAGGCACAGATCATTTCCAACTTGCCACAGACGAACAGTTTTGTCAGTTGATGATGAGAGCAAACACTGCAGAAACAATACATAGCAAGAAAGACGATTACTTTCAGAATTTTTCAGAGAATTGTTGATCAAAGACAATTTAATAAACTTACATTATTTTTTGACCACGAGAGATCCAATATCTCCCCAGTATGCCCTTGGAACACATGCAGCGGTTTTTCCAGAATTCGAAAGACCTTTGGAGGGAAAACGACACAAGCAGAGTCTCTTGTTTTCTTAAGGCCCTTCAACATACTACTACTTTTCTCTTTATCTGTCACCAGAGGAGCCAATTGAGAAAGATGATTCACCGTGAAATACATACATGAAGGATCCAACTCTGGGATATCAAATTCATTGGATCTCTCATCTTCAACCACTTGCCACACCCGCACAATCTTATCTTCACCAGCACTAGCGAGGTACTGTCCATCAAAACTGAATTTCATAGTTAAAATTGAACCCTCATGAGCCTGGATATCCTGCCCCATGAAAAGAGCAGAGAGTTCCTTCAACCGCTTCTTACAATGGTGAACTTTAACCCTCTGAACTCTAGACCTCTGAATAGGGTTGGAACTGTTATCCTTCAATTCAAGACATCTCCCTTCGGCATTTGCTATGCACGTAAATGACCGTAGCCTGCTTAATAACCGACTCTTAACTCCATTTAGTTTCTTCGGTGTGTCTCCATTTTTATCCAATTCTCCCTGTCCAGGTTCACCAATAACGGGGGACATACATGAAGAGTTCTCGGGTTCACGAGACATTAGCAGTGATTCCAATCTTACAGGCCTGTTATTGCTCTGCTGGCCGTTCTCTGCCTGAACATGTACATTGCACCCAATTCCACTATCAACATTGCCACTTCTAAATGAAAAATTCCGATATGAACCCAACTGTTTAGGTGAATCCAAACCTTCGCCCCCACACAAACCAGACCTAGAAGACCGGTAAGAAGAAAACTCGTCCTTATGAATTGAGGTTCGTAATACCGCTCCACTACTCTCCATAATTCTTTCAATTTCCCCAGTAGATAAATTGGAGCTTCCATCTATATCTACTGGATCTTCTCCAGACATTCCATCTAAACTTAAACCCATCCAACAACGGAATTGCTTACGCCGCTCAACAACACTTCTGGGGGTTTTAATCCACTCATCATAGCTAACACCATTGACAACCCCAGAGCCAGAATCAGGAATTGGGGTAAAGTTAGAACCCAAATCAGAGCCCTGGGAAATACTATCCGGGGCATCGAAAAATTGACATTCCCCTTCATCATCACTGAAGCTACCCATGATACCTTGAGTTCACCCCATGAAACCCCACATCAAGAAATCATCTTTTTAAGCCCTGGGAAATGTGTTAAATAATCCATCCTTCATATAAACCTAAATAAACAAATGAAAAGGAAATTGCATTTAGTAAACAAACACCAAAACACGACTACCAAGAAGACTAAAACTGATTAAAAAATTCAAAAAAATCCATTATTCTAGTGACAAGAAAAACAATTATACTATCCCCCTCTTAACCATTTCAACAACAACAAAAAAAACAATAGATCCAGCATGGATCCCAATCCACTCACATTGAACCTGGTCTCCCCCACATAGCGTACTTCAATTTCAATAAAGGGTACTACCCCCACCCCCTCCTCTTCCTCTCTTTATCCATCTGCATAGAAATATGAACCCTAACTATCAAACCCAAATAAATAAGCAATTTCAAACCCAACAACAATTTCGTCTCTTTATAACATTTAAAGGATTATTCAAAACACCCATCAACAAGAATAAGAAAAAAGATCAAATTTTTACAATCATTAACATGAAAAATTTACTAAATCACATAGGAAAAATTCAAGAAAATATGAAAAATTAAGGGCAAAGAAGATTTTCTCACATGGGTCCGGCTAGTTTCAATGAAATTGAATGGATGGGAAAAAAGAAAATGTATCAGAGAGAGACAACACAACACAACACACTCTTCCTTCTCCTCCTCCTCTCTCTTCCCTCTCTGAACAAAGAAGAAAGAAAGGACTGACCATTAAAATTATAAAAATAAAAAATAAAAAAACAGAGAGGGTGTAATTAATGGAAGAAGAAGAAAGATCTAAAATTAGGAAATATTTTTTGGCAAAAAAGAAAGAATAATTTTGGGGTAAAAAAAGAAAAAAGGAAAAAAAATATTCTTGATATTCGTGATTACGGATGGCCCGAGAAACGAGATTTGGAGAGCAGTAATAGTACGATCTCCGCTTTATTTTACTTGATTCTTATATTAAAAATAAATATTTAAATTTAAATTAAATTTTTAAAAATATTATCAATATCGTTAGTTAAATAAAAAATATTATTCTTAAAAATTTGTGTTACGTCAATATGAATCAAGTAATATAAAACGATGGAATTATAAGGGTCTGGTCCTATTCCTATGTGGTCTCTTTGGTACTTTTCTCTATTGTGCGCCACCCTATTTTTGCCCACAACTGTCTCATTTACAGAGTCCCCTTCTCTTTTTATTGTATTTTTCAGCTTTTTTTTTCCTGAATGTAATTTTTTTGTTCTACTTCTTTTCTATTTTTTTAAATATTTTTTATTAAGTGAAGTGGATTAAATGGATCAATATGTCTAAAGAAGATTTATAAATGGTTGGGTACATATTCAAAATTGGTTTAGTTTGAAAAGTGTTTTTCAAAAAAGGTATGTTTGGTGACAAGTATGAGTTTGACTAATTAATTTTAAACATTTTTGAACAATAATTGATATTTGGTTAAAAAAAATTAAAACATGTTAAAGTATATTTTTTCAGAAGTGTTTTTCAAACAAATATTTTTTGAAAGGAAAAATAAGCTCCATTTATAAGTAACCAAACTCAATTATAGAAAAAAGGATCTTGCAAGAGAGCATATTCTCCTTTAACGAGTCTTACATCACGTAAATTTAAATTAGTTGAAGTTATAATATAAGTAGAAATATACACTTACATTATGACAAATATAACTTATTTTTAGTAGTATTTTCATTTTTTTTCATTCATAAAATTTTAACTTTATATTCATGTACAAATATAACTTATTTTTACATGCATCCTTCTCTATTTTAATTTCAAAATATTATTTTTATCAAAACTCAATTAAAATCATATCGAAATATTTACTTATAAAATCGTTCAACTTGCATTATTAAATTACTATTTATATCATTTTATTACTACACATTGGATTAGGTTTGATTTCCATGGTGTAGCAGTTAATTTCAGAATTAATTACGTGTGTTTAAATACGTATACTCCATGCTAACAGTTAATCGCATTTAATTATGCGTGCTTTAATTGGGTTGCATGCTAACAGTTATTCTTATTTACTGTTAATAACGACGTTAAATAGTTTATTTGTTTGGTCTTAAACGTGGTATGTCTCATAAATAAAATGCCAACATTTATTCTTACTACATGTTTTTTTAAAATATTCATTACTAGTACTACCATTGTTTGGACTTGTAATGTTTGTCAATTTTTAGAAACTATCTTGTTTTGTTCAAGTACTATAGATTCTTTTTTGTCTCAAAACAAATTAAAATGTAGTATGTATTGCTCTTTTCGTTTCATATTAGTTGTCATATTTTCGTTTCATACGTTCTTTAGAAATTATAATAAGTTCTTTTATTAAATTATCCTTTAACTCTTTTCAATTTAATCATTTTTTTTTTAAAAAAATGAGAATAAATAGTCAATACCAAAGCTAAATGACAATTTTTAGTAATATTGATGATTAATATGGGACAGAGGAAGTATTTCATAAACCAAATTTAACCCTTAGGTAAATTTCGAAAATCCAAAACAAATTTTTACCAAATGAATATTTAAGGCAACTAGATATTTCAACTTGATTTATTTTTCCTTCCCAAAGCGCATATTTCTAACAGAAGGAAAACACAAACTAATAAGTGATTAAATATTGATATAGAAGAGGCTTTAATATAGTTAATTGAGATAAAATATTAATGAATTAATTAGTTGATATTTCACGCTAAATTTTAAGATGTGATTATTTAAAATATTTCACCTTAAATGACTAGTAATTGTAAGAGCTTTCCTTCATAAAATGCATACTAGGAGTGACAAAATTAATTTAAATTTGTCTGATTATTCATCCTATGTTTCTATGAATTAGATCATGATCTAATTATTGAGTTGACCTAATGAATTGAATTCAAAATGACACATCAACAAATTGAATCGAAGTAATACAGTCTGTTAAATCAAAAAATGTAATTCATATAAATTGAATTACTCAAAAATAATATGTTTGTTTGAATTTAATTTCGTTATTCTTAATTATGTACTATTGATTTTAGAGAAGAAAAAAAACTAAAAAACATTATATGACTCCAAAGCTCAGCAAAATCATGTTGCTCAAGGAAAAAACCAAAATGCTTTAAGTGGTATCTTTTTATTAGTGAATATCACACACATTTTTAGTATAATGATTATAGAAACAAATAGGTCATGAGCTTCTGGATGAAACTTCACATGAACCTACCATGATCTAGTCTTGGAATTTAGCAGTTGTTATCATTGTTCTTTAAAAAGAGGGGATCATGTGTTATGTTGAGCCAATTAGGTTATGACCCGTTATTTGAGTAGTTTACAGAAATTTCATTAGTGTAGTATATAAATATCTTTCTTTTTTTTTTACTTTTCACAAATTTATATGATACACATATTTTAAAATTAATAATATTTAAATAATAAACTTGTGATATTTGTTGTACCAAAGTTTATAGATGCACACAAACTCATACTAATTCAAAGAAACAGTCATATTTCTTTGAAAATCTGGGATAACTTAAGCCATTTAATTTGGATTTTATTGTTGGCCAGTTCTTTAATTATGAAACTGCAACATGTCATTTTTAAATGAAATTTAGTAGCGTAAGTAATTGAAGTATACGGGAAAAAAAATTGTTATTGAAAACGATTTAGATAATAACTAGGTAGTTGAGAATTGATTATACAATTATTAATTTTTCTTTTTACAAGTTCAAATAAATTGTTTCAAATACTTTAAGGGACGTATATTATATTTCGTAATTTATTTTTATTCTTCGACTTAAATCACAAACCACACCCTAATGCGATTATATATTTTTAATCTAATAAGTTGTGTTTTGGGGGTTCTATTAATTCAAATTTATATTGAAAAAAAAAATATTATACTGGTGAAACATTTTCTATGAAAACCAATAAAATCCCTCTTTGAGGGTTCAAGTGGTACGAGGCTAATTATTGATTTTATTTTAAAAGAAACTTTTTCTTATAATATACTTTGAGAAAATTACAAAATTAGACCCTTATATTTCATAATATGTTCAAAGTAGTACCTTAAATATCACTTTAGCAGTTTTAATCCTCCAACTTTAGCAAACATGACTATTTTTGGTCTTCATCATCATATATTTACTCTAACTTTATAAAATTTAATATTTTGAGAAATGTGTTAGATAATAAATACTAGTATTTAATAGCAAGGGTAAAATAGACACAAAAAGTAAATTATCTCTTGATTTTTTAAGGGAAAAGGGTCAAAAATGCCCTTAAACTATGTGAAAGGAACAAAAATGCCCTCCGTTTATAGTTTGGCTTAAAAATGCCCTTAGCGTTAATACTTTGGTTCAAAAATGCCCTTAAACTATATGAAAGGAACAAAAATGCCATCCGTTTGTAGTTTGGTCCAAAAATGCCCTTACCGTTAATATTTTGGTCCAAATTGCCCTTATTGTTATTTAATGGGTAAAAAATGCTCATTTTTCAAATAAATATTTTTTTTAACACATTCTTTTCTAATAATTTTTTTTTTAAAATTAGCAAATGTTTATTCTACTTCAATTTAGAAAAAAATAAAAAATGAAAATATTTCTTATTTTTTATCGTTATATAAATATAAATTAATGATGGATATACTATAATCTTATATATGACATATATTATATGTCCAAAGGGTACATGACGTTATTCTATTTTAATTGATAAAATGAGATTAAGAAGAAAAAAAATATTTCCTACCTTTTTATTTGTTAAAGTGATTTTAGAAGAAAGAAAACAAGAATAGTGTTCTTCAATAATATTTTAATTAGGACGAAGATGTGTTTAAAAAGAAAAAATATATATTTATTCGGAAAAGGGCATTTTTTACCCATTAAATAACAATAAGGGCAATTTTGGACCAAAATATTAACACTAAGGGCATTTTTGAGCCAAACTATAAACGGGGGCATTTTTGTTCCTTTCACATAGTTTAAGGGCATTTTTGACCCTTTTCCCATTTTTTAAACTAGACAAGTATTATTAGACAACTATTTTTAGTATAGTGGACAACTATTGTTGGATGGGGAATATCAAATCTAATTGTTAAATTTATTTGGAACTATGAAAACATAATAGTAATGGGTACTTATATTTGGAGGTATGATTTTTGCTCTATTTTTTAAGTTCGGTGCAATTTATTAATGAATAATTTTTATAATCTATTGCCTATTATATTGTGTCCGATGCAATATTTATGTTGAGATTTTTGAGATTTTGATGGAATTATTTTGGCTTTATAGTGAAAACTTTTCCACAATTCCGATTTACTTTAACAATCATATTTAGAAAAATATCTTTTAAAGACCAACTATTATTTTTTACTATTCCTATTATTATTCTCTATAATATTTGTTAAGGCTCTAATGAAACAGACGGTAGAAAAAACAGAAAAAAGAGGATGAAGTAAACGTGGTCAGTGGTCAATTTAATTGTTTTTCAAGTCAACGCACACAAATTGACTTGGACGTAAAAAGAAACAAATTCCGTAGGATCAATTTGACCATTATTTTTCAATTAGAAAATTTTAACCGTATAGTCGATTCGTGAAAACAATTACTAACATTGATAAATTATCTATATCACACTTGTTGGAATGCCGGCCCTCTCTAAATTGTTTTAATAAGAGAGGCATCAATTCTTTTTTAATTATATATATTGTAAAATCATGCTTGAGACAAATTATTTTTTTTATTCTGTGTTTATTCAGTGTTATGTTAAAAAAATCTAATTGTTATCAACAAGAGTTGTGGTAGAGTGGTAAGTATTCCTTCATCCTTAACGAGAGGTCTCGAGTTCGAGTCACCTTGTGTATAGAGTCGATTTTGTTAAGCAGTGCTTTACCCCGAGGTGGGACTTTTCAGCGCGAATTTGAATTTAGTCGGATTCTAATATGAGTACCGTACATTAATTAATTGGAAACAAAAAAAATTAATTGTTCTGCCTTTAAAATGTGATATTTTTAAATGTTCACTAAAATGAAAAAATACAAATTTTAGCTTTCTAAAGTAAACAAAATAATGTGTTGAAGATTTAAGGAACTTATTAAATTAATTTATTTGCTGATTTTTTTTTAATATATATTTTGAGATGATAACTATCAGATGAATTACATATAACAAATTAGATCAATATTTTATTTTTAAATTGACAAGTATAGGGTGCAGAAACTTTCAAATTCTATTAAATAGAGGCACAATAATGTAAGCAAAAAGAATAACGAATTATAGAGTGATTAAATAATGAGAATAAAAACCGACCAAAAAAAATGATGAGAATATTGACAACTTATGCCAATCAACTAGTGGTGGAAAGAAGAAATAAAGGAAAATAAAAAATAAAAATCCTAGAAGCCATGGAATATTTCCAACCCATATTCTATAACTTTTTTTTTTTTGGGTAAGAAAATTACTCTAATTGTCTCATGGAAATGTTTTCCCTTTTGTGATTGACAACTAGAAGTTTTTTAGTAATAATTTTAGTTGTCAGAGAATATGTGTTCTTTGTTTAAAATTATTTTAATGTTGAAATTTGAAAGTAAGGATTCAATGTAAATTTTCTCAATTTTTATGTCATGTTATTTATATTTATAAAACGAGTCAAACTAATTTTATTTCTTTAGTTACATATTCAATATTTATTATATGGCTTGATAAATACAAATTTGTGCCAATAACATGTCATTGACTCCCAATGCTCAATTGTAACAACTCGAACTGTCGTTATTTAGGAAAAGTAAAACTTCGGAAAAATACTGAGCCACTGTCCCGACAGGGCGGGCTAGATGCCGCTAGGGCGGCAGCGCCACGATGGGGTAAGTTGCCACTAGAGTGGGTTGGGCGAGGCAGAATGTAAATAACGCGAAATCTTATATTCTCCTTCTTCCAAAAACACCTAAATTAGACGTAAAACACCCCCAAAACCCTCCAAAAGCTGCTCTAGGCTTGGGAAAGAAAGAGGAGGAGATTTCTAGCGTAAGGAGATCGAAACCTTGCAGATTCTTGGCCAAAGTCACCGCCTTGTCATTCGGAAACCAGAATTGGAATGATAATTCCGTGCAGCAACTTGGCGCCCAGGTATGCTAGGTTTATTTAAATTGAGTAGTTTCAAATTCGTTATTCACTGCGTAGTATGTTGAAATTGATGGTAGAATTCATGCTTAGGCTTGTTGTGCACCGAAAAGGGAATGATTACGCACATATTCCTAATTGATAAGTTAGGGTTTGGAAATAATGGTGATTCGTATTGTTATGGGGTGTTGTTGACTAGTGGCTAGATGATATGGGTGTGTATAAGAAAGCGTAACAGTAATAACAAACCTACCGAATTGACCATAGAACAATACATGTTAGGTACTTGAGTATTCGACTATATGTTGTGAGTAAGGTAGGTGATGGTTGTGATTTCATGTTGTGTGATGTATGTTTGTTTTTGCTTCATTATAATACATGTATGTATGTGAATGTTGCATTATTGATCACACTAATTGTAAATGAGGATAGATGAATGATGAATGTGATGATTGTATGATTATGAGAATGTACTTGTGATTGTGATTGTGGCTTGTTGAATAGATCGGGTGTTGTGTTTCGACACACTAACTTGAATCAATTGCCACGTTCCGGCATAAATATGGGATCGGTTACCACGTTCCGACATAAATATTGAATCGAATACCACATATTGGAATACTAACAGTTTGGGCTTGGGTTTCATGAGAGGGTCATTAACTTGTATTATATGTGTAATTGCTTGCACTATTGATGATGTGAAATTGGGCGTGTTTCCTGAATGATTGGTGTATTGTACACTATATTCTTATAGGTGGGGGCTGCAATGTTGTGAGTTAATTGGAGATCCTGGTTGTGTAATAAAACTGTGGATGGTAGAGTTTCAATTCAGTTATAGTATGGTAAGGGGGAACTAAGGGACCCATGTGTTATCCTTGTTAATTAGTATGTGGGCATGTGTAATATTGTTGAGGCTCGAGGTGGTGTTTAGTGATAGTGTTTTCAGTTGGGTTTTTCCACTAAGGGGATGGTAATATAAACGGATAGTAAGCCTCGATAAGCTTAAGGTGGGGTCGTAAGTTGAGTAGAGATGAGGAAAACGTAAAGGTGTATCGTGAGTTGTTGGCCGGGTTGGTAGCGGTGTATCAAAAGACTTCCTTAGGGGATTGATTGGGTGTAATCACGACAAAGTGAGTAAGAGGTTAGAGGCAAGTGAACTAGCCTGATGTTAATATCCAGAATGGTAAGAGTAGGCAAAATATAAATGTGGATGAGCGATTGGTCTTATTCCATGTTTCACCAGTTGAATTCTTGTATTATGTGATGGGTATTCTGATTGACCAATGATGCCTACCAGTACCTGTGGTTGTACTGATACTATTTTTGCTATGCCTTTTTGGCATAGTTCAGGATCAGTGATGTTTCATAGGTGAAGGCGAAGGAAATCCTCATCAGTTTCTATCTTTCCTTTCGCATGGTAGGAGCTGTGTTTTTTCGTTATCATGTTTTACGTTGTACTCTTAGTAGCTCTTGTACATGTTTAGACTAGATCCTTGGAGAGTTAATTACTTTACAAGTCGGAACTTTGATTCATTTTAAACTCTTGTTTTATATTATATGAATTTCTTGTATTCGTCAGTTATTCCTAATTTTCCGCATTTTTATAACATTGGAATTGAGGGTTCTCCTACTTAGATGTTAGAGTGGGTGCCCGCACGGCCCAGTGGATTGGGTCGTGACATCAATTAGGGGTTGTTTGATGTAAAAATTAATAACATATGGATTAGTAATGCATGAATTAGGAATGTAGGGTTTATTTTTTTTATTAAATGTCTAATTCATTATTTACCACATAATTTTGTGTTGAATTATAACTCGATAAAAAATTTCTTTCTGATTATACTATTGAATTATTATGGAATTTTCTCTTTTACTTCTTTTGTTCATTATTTCTTGTCCAATTTTGACTTTTATTTGTCCCTATTTACTTGTCATTTTTTACAAATCAAGAAAAGTCAATATTTTTTACTTATTATACCCTTAATTTATTTAGAGTGTTAATGTTTTTGAAAAAAAGGTAGAACTTAATAAGTAAATTGATTTTGGAATTCTATCAATTAATAGGGGTAAAATGATAAACCTACTATGTCAATTAGTATTTTCTTAATGGAGAAGGGACTAAAATTCCCCTCAAGTATTTGAATTGGTACAAAATTATTCTTCATCCACGTATCAGCCCTAAAATACCCCTGACGTCCACCTTTCGGTTCAAAAATACCCTTGATGTTAATCCTTTGATCATATTTGGCCTTATTTTTAATAGTTTCCTTAAAGTAAAATTATTAAATATTTATTTATTATATTGCTTAATGTGATCGGTCCAATTTAAACCCTTCTCAAATAAATAATAAAAATAATATTTAAAAATTTTAATTTTCTATAAAACCACTTATGATTCATATTTTGACCCGATACACTTGAAAAAAATATTAAAAAAATAATTAACTTCATGATATCTTCCTATTGGCCTATTTTAAATCGACCCCAATTTATTGTAACGTAACCCAACTCATAAATGGGAATCCAACTAAAATTCATATTTACCCCGACTGATTGTCCATCTAAAAAAATTATTATTTTCATTGATATAAAATTTTCCCTCAATTATCCAAATGTCTTGTTCGTTTTCTCTTTTATTCCTTTTTGTAATCTCTTATTCTTAATTAGAATATTTGGGACTCAAATTTGAAATGAACTCACATATTTATATTCTTTTAATTAGTATTGTTGTTATGATGAGATGAGGGTGGGGATAAGAGAAATGATTATTTTTATTATTTTATTTTTAATTTTGGGTACACACAAAAGAAAAATGTAATATTTGTACATATTTGCTTAATTGAGTAATCTTTTACTGAACTAATTATTTCTATATGAATGCATCGTTATTTTCCTCCTTTTTTTCTCTCTTGTTTGTCATAATTTTTTTTTTTAAAAAAATGGTGGACAATATCCAAATAGATTTTTTTTTGGAAGAGATAGGAAGTGAAGGGACAGGGAGGGAGGAGTAGAGAGTAGATGCCTAACCTTTTTATAAATTTTAAATTTACTATGAAATTCAAAATCAAGTCAATAATGGAGCTTATATATTAAGTAATTTCAAATTATTTTAACAGAAAAGGGTAGGGGTGTGCACTATTTGGATTAAACCGAAAAACCAAATCATATCAAACCGAATTCTAATTTGGATTGGTTTTTTGGATTTTTGGTTTGGTTTTGGATTTATAATTTACTTTGTTTGATTTTTTGGTTTGGTTTCGGATTTAGAAAAATAAAAACCAAAAAACCAAAAAAACCAAATATATATATATATATATATAAAAAATTAAGTTAGAGTTAACCACTTTTGTTCCTTTTTAGTTACCTTTTATGTTTGGACATCTATAATTGATATACTTTTAAGTATTGTATTTTACGTTTTACTTATGATATATATATATATATATATATTACTTTTTCCAAATTGCTAATATAACTTTGTTATGTTTCTAATTATTGACATAACCGATTAGCCGAACCGAAAAAACCCAAACCAAAAAGAGAAAAACCAAACCAAACCAAATTTATTTTGGTTCAAATTGGGTTACACTTCTTCAAAACCAAAAACCGAAAAGTATAAAACCAAACCAAAAAACCGAATGCACACCCCTAGAAAAGGGCCTAAAATCCCCTTAAACTATGAGATTTGGTACAATATTACCCTCCATCCACCTAATGAGTATAATCCGTTAAACATAATGGTATTTTTGAGCCGAAAGGTGGACGTCAGGGGTATTTTAGAGCTGATAGGTGGATGGAGGGTAATTTTGTACCAATTCAAATACTTGAGGGGCATTTTAGGCCCTTCTCCGTTTCTTAATAGGTGTGTCAAGACAAAAATAGACAAGTAAATAGAAACAGAGGGAGTGTGTAATTGAGTCAAAGTAGATAATTGTCGAACTATCTTGTTTTTTGTTACCTTCTAACTAGTTAGGAGAAGAAAAATTTGATCGTCATGTTTTCTATTTTTCCATTTGAATTATTTGATGTAAATAATTGTCATAGTAATAAATTGATCACTTACAAAAACATCAATTTTCAATTTAAAAAAGATAGATCGTCTTCTTTTAAAATCGAAAAGACGTAAACGATAGTAAAATTGAATAAATTATCTACATTTACACATAAAAATTACAAATTATAATTTTAATATGTATACAATTTTATTGTTCAAAATACAAATAATTAGAAAACCACATATAAATCAATTAATAATACATTCAGTTAAGACCATGTAAGGTATATATATTGATTCAAAATTCTTGTCAAACATAATACTAAATAGTATCATACATAAACTAACTCTTCTAATACACCCTACCAAACGATGCCTCGAGGCCTCTAGCTAAGAGGATAAGTTATATTCATCCCGTTACGATCTAGACGATATGTTCAAAACTAACTATATTAATTCATTCAATATTTACTACAGTAATTTGTTAAGAATCAAATTGCACACATTGGTTGTGTAATAAACCGACAACTTGCAGCCAAATCCAGTAAATGGTCTTATACCTTCTGAATCATTTTTTTTTTTAAATAACTTTTTCTGACATTGTATAGGTTTTGCTTTTTATTTCTATTTACATCAGTTTTAATTTACTTGATATCATTTAAAATAGGATATAAAAATTTACGTAATAAATTTCCTAAGTTTTATTATTTTATTCGTCCTAAATTACATGACATCATTTAATTGGATATGAAGTTTAATAAATAAATAAAATTGTTATATTTATCAAGTTGTCTTACTTAAAGTCATTTTAGTGTTAATTTTTAATGAGCGTTATTTTTTTTATAATAAAATATTAATTAAGAATCAATAAAAAATAAAATAATATGATATCGTTAGATAGTTGTTAAATAAAAAAATCGACATTTCTTGAGGAACGCACCACAAAAAAAAGAATGTCACATAAACAAAAATAAAGAGAATAATGGATTATTATGATTTTTGTTTATGGTCTATTACCAAATATTTATTTTGATGTCTCAATTAATTTATTTAAATTACGTTGCAAAGATCTTTTTTTTTATGTAACCAATTACATGGAAAACACTTATGTGTCATGATTTACGGTTCACTTTATTTTGGGGTAATGAATTATTAATGCCTAGTTAGGTCGACAAACCTAGCTAGCTTATCTTATCTTTAAAATTTAATTATCTTCTCTTCAAAATTGTCCCACTTTTATCGACTTATTGTCAATAACTTTTCATCATGTATAGTCCACAATGTGATGCACACACGGTTTTAATATTTATACTAATATATATTACAAGATGCAAAAAATTATCGCGTAATTAAAAATCATCTGATGACAAGTTTGCTTTTTATTCAAAAATTAATTATTGGAGTAAACTGTTTTTGTTTTTAATGGTTATATTTGATTGCTTAGTGAATTGAAATCAATTTTTTAATAGAAAAGATAGTCGATAGGATTAAGATAAGTAGTGGGGTTTATAATTATTACTCAAATGGACTAATCCTAGAATTAAAGCCTAATTTGGCTGTGTCTGATCTTTGACGTAAAAGACAAAGATGGTTAATTACAAAGTCAAAAAAGCAAGTTTGTCTTGTTTCCATTTTACCATACACAAAATGCCATTGATTACATTGTCTAAGTACACTTATGTTACCACTAATTTTTCAATTTTACTTGTAATCAAATTGATTACCGACCATATCATTTCAATTTGAAGCCTTTAGTACAGACAATAACCCAACAAGGCAACAACAATATAAAGTTTTCAAAAGGTAGGGTCACTGGTAGTCTACAACTAATTTAATTTTATTTCCTATTCGATGTTTGATTCTTTCATTAGAGTTTGACTATTCCAAATTCGCACCGCGTAAGCCCCTAAGGAAGTGTTCCCTACCAAAAAAAATTTCATATCTACGGCTCAAACTCGAGATATCTGGATAAGGGAGAAACAATATCATCCACTGCACCACATCCTTCGATGGTAACTCCAATTAATTAGTAGTACTAGTTTGCTAATTAATGTAAAGACTTTTGATTTTATGGAAAATGACCATTGGATTAGTAGCCAACATGTCATTCGTTAATAATTATTTGGATGACATATGTGTTTATCGTTCAAATATTAACAAAAGACATGTATGTTTAATTTTCCTACTTGGATATATTTGACTTTTTTTCTCTCTTATAAATCATCTAATTAGATTAATTGGTCAGGGCTCCAAGAAAACTAAAAACATATTTTAACTAAAATGATAAAGAAACTGAACTATTAACAAAAGACATATCTGCTTAATTTTAAATAGTTTAAAAGTATATTTAAACGGTATGCACTCGTAGCAACCGTCTTCTCACCTCTTATATGATTTTTTTTTCGACGTAATTAATTTCTCTCTAGTTTAATTCATATGAGGATTTGTTACTTCAGCGACTTAAATTTTTTGATGATATTTTATGAATTATATTGAATTTTTTTTTATATAAAATAAGCGATTGTAGCAAACTTTCCTCGCATCTTTTATATGCTTTTATCACTTTCTTTCTTTTTTTTTTTTGTAAATTTTCTCTTTGTTGTAATTCGTATGAGGATTTTGTGTTTAAAATATTTCACTACATTTTATATATTTTATTATTTTTATGACTTTTATATATTTGTTAGAGAGCACTTCCCTTTTAAATGATCTTATTTTTAATGAAGTTTATGTGATGAAAATTTGAATTAGTACTCATAAAAAATTTACGAAACATCATATTTAGATGTTGTCATTTAAGTTGTACCCTTTTTTTAAAAAAAAAAAAATAAATTGATGACCACTTTTGACAAGCTTACAATTCTACTCCTTTGCCGACATCACCGTACATGAAGCTTAAATTGATAATCATTTATAATTAAATCAAAGACGTAAAGTTCATATTTATATCTAAAAAATAATCATATACCTAAAATAAATGTTGCGTGCACTATTCACATTTTGGTGAAAAACAAATACGCAAAGATTATAGAGATAGAAAATCAACTTACATTAAGCCCTTTTCTCTCTCTCTCTCTCTCTTTTTTTTACTTATTTGCTTTTGTTAGTTCTTTGAATTTCAATTATATGTATATGAAGTTGGGGTAACTCTATGCTTTGACCTCATGTCAAAATGTTTGAAGTTTGGTTTTGCCAAATACATAAATTCAGTAAATAAATGTCTAAAATTAGACCTTTTCGAGACCATAATAACTTCAGTAAAAAAAATTGTTTGAAATTTGAATTTTGCAAAGCCATATCAAAGTTCAAACAAAAATATTGATGCTGGGTCTTTTCAAAGTCATACTTCAGACATAACGTCTGAATTCAAACACGAATCTTCTACTTCAGTCGTGTACGTCTAAAGTTGTGTCTGAAGCAGGTACACTTGTAAAACTTTGAACTTCAAGTATAATTCAAATGACGACCATAAAATCAAGTATTTGTGCATTTCCCCGAATTAGTCAGGATCCTAATTCAGGGAATACTAGGTGGAATTTTTTTTAAAAATATATATATTCCTTTTGTCTCTATTTAAGTAACCCAGTTTCCTTATTAGTCTGTCTAAAATTATTTAGCTTTAAAATTCTCATTTTGTTCTTAATAAAATAATTTAACGCCACACATGATCAAGAAATGTTTTACACCATAGATTTCGAAACTTTAAGTTTTCTTTTTAAAATTTTAATTTTTATATAGTCAAATATTATGGATGAAGTAATAATTTTTTGTTATTCAACTAATCAAACATTATATGATTTTATATTGGATTTGATACTAAAATTAGTATACTACAATCAACCATGAGATGTCAACCAACACTATTACTAGTTATTTTTAGCAAAACACTCCAACAAGCAAAGTATTATGCAAAGAAGTCTTGTCCATCTTAATATGTCTCCTACAAAATAATTACATTTCATGTTCTAAACACATGTTTCCAACTAGTAGAATCCTAGGTTAGGTGCAATATTCAATTATTGTCCAACAAATATGTTCTTAATTAATCATACATAAAAAAAACTTTACCATTCTCTTTATTCATGTGTTAATCAGACAAAACATTATGTACAAAAAATATGTCATTTCAGACCTTTTTCTTTATATTCATCATACATATTCATACTCCACTTTACAGCAGTATTATTACTAATGTCCTTGTATTCATTTGCTATTATTGTGTTTTATAATCAGAGTAGTTTGTTTGATCAAGCTTTTAGAAGATTAAAAATATTATTTTGACGTTTGATCAATTTTTTAGGGTAAATAAGTGTTTTCGAAGAGTAGTAAAATTGTTTTTTCAGAAGTAAAATATAAAATAATTTCCCCCTAAAAATACTTTTTAAATTGAGGACTAAAGGACCTTAAATTGAAGCATGGTTATTGACTACAACTATCAATTTTACTATTGTTAATTGGTAAAGTCAAAGTACGAAGTTTTCATGTTTTCTTGGTGAAGAAATTCTTCCTCTTTTTTGAAGTGTGCTACAACAATTTTTCTAGAATTCTCGCGAGGGATGTATTTGAGAAGGGATAGGAATGTATCCGAAAGGAGAGGGATATATTTGAGAGGGAACATGGATGTATTTGAGAGAGGATAGGGATGTATCTGAGAGATGACTTTTGTAATTTTTTAAAATGGTAGAAAATTTTAAAAATTATAATATCTTAAGTTGTGTATTTATGTAATTTTTTCTTAATTAAAAGTGATTCGGTGTTATAGTCATGGCCTCTTGATCAATAAAATGAGTGTAAACTAAAATCGTTGGAGATTGAGATTCAAATAAAATTATTAGTTATCTTCTTCTATTTTTCTAAGTTTTGATAAATAAAATTACGTGATATTTATAAAATTCAAAATATTATTATTATTATTATTTTTTAAAAAGGTCCTTATTGACTGCCAAAGCCTATTCAAAGGACAAGCTATAAGTCAAATTTAAGCAGACTTTATATATTTATCAGTAATATAGTAAGCGATAATATTATGTTTATACTAAAATGGATTTATGCGTCAACATACTCCCTCAGTCTCAAAATATTTATCATTTTGAAAGTTAAAAATATATTTTTTATATTCATTTTATGTATTCTTAGTAATAATTATCTTTAATGATTATAAATATCTTAATTATGACACATAAATAATATAATCATTCTTAATTTAAATTTATTAAATGATGTATAGATAAAAAAATACAATAAATATTTTGAGATTAATGAAAAATATAATAGGTCGGCAAAAAGTAAGATATTGGTAAACTCTCTACATCCATAGCAATTAGGGCATTAATTTTTTTTAATTATTGGGTTGTAATTGGCAGAATTAATGAACAGAAAAAAAAATAGTTGAACCATAAATTATGCTTGCCTTGACATTTCAGATTCTTTATGTCTCTATACTATTAGTAGGCTCTTGTGGGTCTTGAAATATTTACACGTGTCGATATATAATTTATTTAGAACTCATTCGGATATGATTATCATGATAAAATATTAGCTTAAAATTAGGTCGATTTGAAGTTAAAATTTTATTTGAACATATAATTTAAATTTTTTAAATTATTGATAGTGTTTTCTGGTAAGTACGTACTTTTCATAACTTGTGAAAACTATTCAAATTTCTCAAAGTCTTATCTAATCTTACCAAATGAATAAATCATAGTTCATAATCTATAAATAACGTATTGAAATACATAACACGTCAAATTAATAAATCATATACTTCGTATTCGTTTTATGAATATATATATGTCAAATGCCTACTAAATTAACTTGGTTTTCTTGTCAATTATTTCATTGACATATATATAATTTGAATCGTATCATTTCTGTGTTGGGATAAAATAGTTCAGATATATTATTAACACAACGTGGCATATATAATGTTTTATGCTCATGCATACACAATTTTCTTCTAAAAACTCTTGTATTATTAAAAATGTTTCTCTACGCCTTATATATAAAGAACAAATATAAGACTTTATTCGTACACCCAATACTTGAATTCACCCAAGCAAATAGATGACACCAAATACTTTGAAAGAGAGAAAAGAAACTAAAAGAACAATGAAGAAACATAAAGAAGACAGAATCTATAGAATTATCTAACGTGGGGGACCTTAGGAGGTTGTGTTATTAATTGAGTAAAGCTGTAAATAGAGAGAAAAACATTACCACATGAGTAGGAAAAATAAAAGAATGTGAAGTATAGCGAGTCGCAAAAACAAAATTAAAATTTAAATTTATTTATTTATTGCAGAAACGACGTCGTTAGGACAGGTGATGGGGGCGTTGGTGATGGGCGTGATGGGCGGCATCATGCGTCGGTGCGCTTGGAGGCTAGGACGGTGGGGGCAGGCTAGGGCATTGGGAGGAAGGAGGTGTCTAATAGAATTTAGAGTGCTATGAATGATGGATGCGATCATACCAGCACTAACGCATCGGATCCCATCAGAACTCCGAAGCTAAGCGTGCTTGGGCGAGAGTAGTACTAGGATGGATGACCCCCTGGGAAGTCCTCGTGTTGCATCCCTCCTTTTTGTCGAAATTCGATCGTGTAATTGAAAAAATATTTATTTGCTTAAATAAATAGTTTCGACATATTATATAGGACATGCAAAAATCTATATCAAAGATACTGAATTTGACTGAGTCCGTACCGTAATCTTTGTATCCGGCCTAAGTACAAAGTAGATGTTTTTGAATTGAATAGGGTAGCCTTGTTCTTAAGCAACAACTTATTTTAGACAAAGTCCACGACTATACTATACTTTTTTTTTTTTCTCTTTATTCAAGGAGATGCATGCATATGGTTGCTTTGTTATGCTGAAACAGTACGCAGATTCTTTCAACTGTTTTACCCTATTTCCTTGTCTTCTGTGTTTAACATGTCAAATAGTTTGTACTAGTGCTAGTGTTGACATATTGGATGATATCATCATATATAGTTCTATCACAGTGTTTCATACAAGT
The DNA here is from genome assembly GCF_019186545.1 of Solanum stenotomum. Taxonomy (NCBI): domain Eukaryota; kingdom Viridiplantae; phylum Streptophyta; class Magnoliopsida; order Solanales; family Solanaceae; genus Solanum; species Solanum stenotomum. Next base: position 17,173,821 of record NC_064284.1, on the reverse strand, counting down.
TGACCTCCACCAGCCACCACCAAAAAGTAAAATACATTGTTATTACGTGTTCGGTACTCATACATATGAGAGCCTGACTAAATGTCGAAAATTTCACATTGGGGTAAAATGTTTTCTAATAAAGGAAACTTTGTATCCAGGTGGACTCAAACCTGAGACATCTGATTAATGATGAATAAAATACTTACAACTCCACCACAAACCTTATTGATAACGCTTTACGAGTATTGTATAAGAGTCAACATGTTTGGAGAGGGTCAATTTTTTTTCGTTTTTGCTTATTGGATTAATTACTTAAATTCACATGGACTGTTATAAAATGTGACCTTTTATATTGACAAAATAGAGAAAGATAACTTTACAATAATTTCCCATATTTAGCTAAGAGTGACCTTTATTATTATTTTATCTGATCTCATCTTTTTTGTTCGTTTAATAATTCAAACTCATAATCTTAAAAGTAGAAGTGAAGAGTGTTTAATGTTTACGACAAGAATAATCCTTTTTTTATCTATAAAGAATGAGCATTTGAGCAAAGAGTTCAATAGTATATATATATATATATATATTTTAAAAAATCTTTAATATTGGAGAAATTTCAAGTAAAACATTTTTGCATTTAATTTTCGACACTCCAAAAAGAGAGAGGAAGTTTTTGAAAGAATATTTGTAGGTGGGGTTGGAATATGGAAGGGTGTTATAAATGAGCTCACGGACTACGTATGGATGGGGGNTTAGTTGAGAGTGACTTTTATTATTATTTTATCTGATCTCATCTTTTTCGTTCGTTTAATAATTCAAACGCATAAGCTTAAGAGTAGAAGTGAAGAGTGTTTAATATTTACGACAAGAATAATCCTTTTTTTTTATCTATAAAGAATGAGCATTTGAGCAAAGAGTTCAATAGTATAAATATATATTTAAAAATATCTTTAATATTGGAGAAATTTCAAGTAAAACATTTTTGCATTTAATTTTCGACACTCCAAAAAGAGAGAGGAAGTTTTTGAAAGAATATTTGTAGGTGGGGTTGGAATATGGAAGGGTGTTATAAATGAGCTCACGGGCTACGTATGCATGGGGGAAATATATATTTATTATTATATTATACTATATGATTAAATGGCGCCTTAATTTACTGCTTTTATTTATCATACCGACCAATTTTCAATCCTTGTCAACGTGTTGCATCTTTTTTTAACATGACCAACGTTTCTATCACCTTTTAATCTTATACTATATAATATTTTATCTACTACTTATAAGTTATAACGTACTCCGTGCGCTCCTTATTATATCATGTTTATTCATTCCCCGCTAAAAAAATATTGGGGTTTTTAAAATTAAATTAAATTATTTTTATTAAATATAATTTTTTAATGATGTACAACTCACTTATCTAGAATTACTAGAAATAGGTGTCTGTGCTAGTATGGCCCAATATCTTAATATTTTTTTATTTTAATTTATATGATATAGGTAAAATTTAGAAAGCTAGTCAAATTTTAATAAGTATGATTTTTATTTAAGTTGTCAATTACTTTTTGTTGCAAAAATTTATTGTGGAGAGATCCATTAAGATGTCAAAATTAATATAGTTTTCATCATCGATCGTTATTTTTTTTACTCATAGAAATTACAAGATATAACAAATATTATCGACGTTCAAAATAATAAAGCAATAACTAAAGAATATGAATTTAAAACTAAAGTCCATAGCTAAAATGGATTTCATAATTTTGGAAAAAATTATACACTAATTAAATTAAAGTAGAACAAAAGAAGTAAATTTTTTTTAAAGAAATTTCCGAAACATGCTAAAGCAAACACATTGACGGAGAGGTGCATGATTCAGCGTAAAGTCTTGAATTTAAAACTAAAATTTCATAATTTTAAAAAAAATTATACACTAATTAAATTAAAGTAGAACAAAAGAAGTAATTTTTTTAAAAAGAAAATTCCGAAACACGCTGAAGCAGACACATTGACGGAGAGTTGCATGATTCAGCGTGAAGTCTTGAATTTAAACTAAAAGTCATGACTAAAACGGATTGTATAATTTTTTAAAAAATATACACTAATTAAATTAAAGTAGAATAAAACAAATAAATTTTTAAGTTTTTTTTAAAAAAAACACGCTGAAGTAGACACGTCAACGGAAGCGGCATGCTTCAGCACAAATTGTCTCTTACATAATAAGAGAAAAATATTCCTTTTTAAAATTATATGTTCTTAATTATGTAAATACATATATTTAATTTCCATAAAAAGTATAATTAAAAGAAATTCCTTCCTACCGAACACAGCTTTAAAATTATAGTATTACACTCCCATTATCGAAAGGGTCCCGAATTTATCTTTATCTTGGTCGGTATTGCCGATTTAGTGGACTATCTTTTTAATGAGCAGTACCTATCTTCAATCTATGTTTAATGTGTTGTTAGATAAGGATTTGGTAGTTGAGAGATGTTTATTATTCAATCAATTTTGTTTCGATGTGTTATCGAATTTTTGATCTAGATATGTATTTAGCTTTTATTTTAATATTTTATATTTATATTAAAGTTTAACTATTTTGAATTACACTATATGAAACTTTATTTAGAAGAAGAAGCTTTTTATTAAAGATGTTTTTAATATTCAAAATTCAAATCTTAAATTTATGATTAAATTAAGAACAATCTTATCCACGACATCGTCGCAAGTATTTAAGGTATAACTTTAGCTTAGAAAATATTTATATGACCCTTTTTTTTTTTTAATCATTGAACCATCAATTAATTTTTAATACAAATATAAAATTTACAAAAATTTTATTAGATTCATCCGAATATATCAAGTCCCACCTAACTCCGCCGCTCGAACCAGATGTGAAGTGGGGAGAGAAAAGGGGATTGGTGCCCACATGATGTGACGCATGCCTTTTGTTTCTATTCTCATAGCCGACGCTTCTAACAAAGTCATCTACATGTCATACGCACAACCAAACTGTCCACTTTCAATTCACAGCCGTATCATATTTCTTAGTTTTATATTATATTACTACTTGTCTATGTTATTAAAAAATATTTTATATTATTTTAAATTTATAAAATTAAAACAACTTTTTTTCATTAGCGTATCTTCAACCCTACACTCTATTTTATTCTCTAAATATAGAGTTCTTTATTTCTTCAGACAATCAACTCCAACTTAATTCTCTATTTTACTCTCTAAAAAGGATTTTTTTTTTCTCTCCTCAATAGTATATTATTATTTCTATTTCATTCTTATTTCTTATTTCATAATATAATTCATTTATTTTTTTCCCCAATAATTACTTTATATAATAAAAATTTTATTTTTAATTTTTTTATTTAATATAAAGTTATATTTTATTCTAAATTTTTAAATTCCATAAATTGCAAGAAAATATTATATAGTATATAAATTAATGGACAAATTTAAATAAAAGTCAAATACAATTACATAAACACTCAATTTTTGAAATTATTATGTTGCTCTCATAAATGCTCTATTAATGCATTATGGAGTTCAAAATGAACATTTTTGTCCTTAATTTTTTTATGTCTAGCTAAAAATTGTTCAAATCGGAGATTTTCATCTACCACAATTTTCGTCGTTGGAGTTGGAGCCTCTACGACATCTTGAATTGGTGTATTAAGATCACGTTCTTCCTCAATTATCACGTTGTGCAGTATAATACATGTAGTCATTATATCATGTAACACTTCCTTTCTCCAAAAACGTGACGGTCCTCCAATAATTGCAAAACTCTGAATACACGTTCAACATCTTTTCGACATGATTCTTGTTTCATCGCGAATTAATTATTATGTTATGTATGGTATTTTATTTTGTATTTAAATTATTATGTTATGTATTGTATTGTTATCTTGTATTTAAATTAAAATTTTCATTTTACCATTTTTATTTTGTGTATTCTTTATAATGAAAATTAATAATAAAATAAAATTTTATTATTGATGAAAATTAGAAAAAAAAAGAATTATGAATATTAAATATTTAATTAATGAAATTATATGTAAAATAATATGTTAATTAGAAAGTAATGAAAATTATAATAAAATATTGAGAAAGTGAAATAGAGAGTGTGAATAGTGGTTCTCCAAATTTGGAGAACTACTATTCAACTCTTTAAATTTGAAGAATAGCGAGTGATTTGAAGGTAGGTTGGAGTGCCCATTTTCTATTTTACTCTCCAAATATAGAGAATTGAGAGTGAAATAAAGGTGGATTGGAGATGGTTTTAGATCCTTAAAATTAATTCTTTTTAAATATAAATATCATAAAAGTCAAATAAAATCCCTTCAGTTTAATACAAACAGTTAAAAGAATAAATTAGTTAGAATATCATCTTTAAAATATTATATTTAAAAAATTCAAATCCAATCAAGTTAATTAAGACATGTAAAATGAATGGAAAGGGATATCACTTTGTAACAAAGGCCAAGTTTATTTATTTGCAAATGGATTGCCTATTAACAGTTTGGTTATGTTACTCTGTATATTTATATTTGTTTATCATTTACTAGTTCTCTTATGTTACTTTCTCTATTTTAATTACTTGACATATTTAATATAATAAAATTAAAAGATATTTTGGTACATTATACATAGTTTTTATTTAAAATTATAAAACTCAAAAGCTTTTTTTATTTTTTTATATTCCGTATCAAATTAAAATCAAACAAACAAATTAAAATAATGAAGTACATTTTCTCAAAGATCTATTATGCTTAGTAGGCTTATGGACATACAATTTTATCTAATGATTTCAATTGAATCCCAAATTCTTTAAAATAATAATTAAAAAAAATTGTTTTGAGAATTTCATATCATGATTTTACGTTTTTCAAATACAAAAATCGACCTTCAAATTTTTTTATAAAAGAAAGCAACAACGTCATTTTATATTTATTAATCATTTATTTTTTATGCAAACAAAATTATAGTTTATATTATTACACTTATCAATCTTTAAACCATTTATATCGAATATACTCATATACACCCTGTGCGCACCCAAAGGGTAGGCGGCCGCGGATTTCCCTTGTCATAAAAAAAAATAAAAAAAATATACTCATATACACTACAACAAATTAAAATAACTGTTAGAGATCTACATTAACAAAAAAGAATGTTAAAATCTTCACGGACATTAGTTAATTGTCATTAAATTCAATGTCACTATAAGCTTTAACAATATTTACAAGGAGAGCTAAATGTAATTGTCACCGGTAATTGTTTCCAAAAAAATATATATTTAGCGGCAATTAAATTGTTGCCGCTAATTAACTGCCACTAAAAATCATTTTTGGTATTGTGTAGACTAGTCATTACTATCTCCAACCAAATTTATTATTACTTCAACAAGAGTAGTACATGACAACTCTTGTTCAATTTTATCTTTTATGGAGCTAAAATTCGATTAGTAAATGTTGTATTTTTTTTAGAATAATTTTGTGATAGATTGTATAATTTTAATAGTTTTCATAATTTATGATCAATGTGTTATGTTTATGAAAAAAAATACAACTAAAAAATTCAAATGACATAGTCAAGCAAAACTTTAATTTCATCATCTCATAAGATTTTATATTATAATTTCAAATCACGATTTCATCTCATGTGCCTGACACGTTAAAAGTGTTAATGAAGTAATTAGAATAGAATAATGTCCTTTTAACAGCCGGCATCTACATGCAAGATTAATACCACTAGTAACAAGGCCAACTGATTTAACTACCTTTGTCTATATATAAGTGAATCCCAAGACAATCTTTGAAGGGATAATTTCAATTTTCAACTCTATAAATACTATAATTAGATGAATTGAACCAAGAAACTTAACCATGAGAGTACCCTTATGCAATGAACATTACTACCCAAAAATTATTAGTTGACTTTGGGATATAATTGTTACTATATATATACTCTATAGCTAATAATTGTAGAGAATCCACTCAAGATCCTCTTGGAAGAAAGGGTAAAAAATAAGCCTAGAAATGAGCAAACAAAAGAACCAACTAAACATTGAATGAAGTAAACCGTGTAGTTGTCCATAGAAAATTGTATTTGAGTTATGAGTAGTAGGTAGACAAAAACAAAAAAAATGCCAACCCATAAACAGATATACATAATGCAGGGAGAATATTGAAATTCTTATATTTTACTTTTTGTCCCTCACATTTACCATATCGGAAGTTAAACGAGTTTTCTCTTTTGATCGTAATTTATAATACTTTTTATATAGTATGAAAAAAAATTACATATATCATCTCCTCATATCCTGAATTTATTGTGAAAGTTAGATGATATAACGCTCGTACTCTGAATCATCTAAAGTGGGATGGAGGGAGTAAGATTTTTAAGGTTATCATATTTGCAACTAAGTTTAAAATAAATTAAAAGGGGTGGAAATGAAGGTGGAAACGTATACATTTTCCACCAAACAAAGGGATATGGGTTGGTGGGTAATTTAGGTGTGGGACTTTCTTGTGATGGTTGTATTTCTCTGAGAAGGTGTTAAGTAAGATGGGTGCCACTAACCACTTTGTACTTGATCATTTTACATGGGCCTGGCCCTGTTTTTTTGGAAAGTTACATATTTGGCCTCTCATCAAAATTAATTACAATCGCAAATCATATAGATATACATTAATATACAAAATATATACTTGCCGGTTATTATTTTGATGGGAGGCTATACAACGTAAAAATCCCTTTCTTTGTACTTGAATTGTGTTTTTGCTTCACCTCTATGTATAATATAATAAAGAGAGGCAACTAAGGTTGTGTACGTTTGGCATGGAGGAAAATGTGTTCTAGTTATTCTTTCTTTCGTATGTATGTATTTTCTTTTGTAAATTGCTTTTCTAGACTCCTCGGTTAAGGTTCGCGTATACCTTATCTTTTCTAGTAAAAAGAGGGTTTCTATGTCATTTTGCATTATATATTGACTTAAAATTGAAGTAAGCTAATGAGATGTCGACGCAGTCATGCACTGGAAGATTGGTGACTAAATTATATGCATGGATAATGTAAATACATACTCCATAATTAATGAATTCACTTATAACGTAATTTTATTCATTTTTATGTATATATATAATTCGTTGAATTTCTTCGACATATATTTTTTTCTCTTTGAATCCTCACTTGAATTTTTGGCTCCGCTACATACTAAATAACATTCTTTGCATCATTATTTACTACATAAGTAAGTCCTACTGTATAGTACTATAATCCTAGCATGATTATCAAAAAAACTGGATTTAACGATGAATAAAATTTATAGCTAAATAGCAAAATTTGTCGCTAATCATATGTAACGTCAGGTTTTCATTAGCTATAAAGCAAAATAGCTACGGACGGTAAAAAGAGAAAGAGAAAAATGAGCAGACAATAAACTGATGATTTGTGTTCAGAAAATATAATAAAACAACAATGTGCATACATATGTGAATTATGTCACTAGAAAAACAAATGAAAAACAACAAAAGAGGGCACTCTTTCTTATAGAAAAAATTTGTGAAAACAAACAAATTAAATAATGAGGGACACAACACAACTGATCACTGCAGTGGATCAACAAAAAAATATAAAGTGGGCGGTTTGAGTATTGTGTATATATGTTGAGTAATAATGGTAATAGTTGACAAACTCTTCTTTTTTTATCTTGGGATTTGTGCACTTTTTTTTTTTTCTGATAACAAAATCTCTGCCATTTTTTTTTTGTCCACTGGTTAAAAAAAATGCAACATGAAAATTGAAGTACATAAAAATTACACCTTCTGGACCACGCACCTAAAATTGTTGTGGGGACAGTAACTCAAAATCAACGGCTTAAAATTATTGACTACTCGCTCTGTTCCAATTCATGTGACATAAGTTGAATCAATATAGAACTTTAAAATGAAATGCATGAACCTTAAACATGTTATAGTATTTGAAAGGTGAATTCTCATGACCAAGTGTTTCAGGATTTAGGAGTGTCGTTCTGAGATTAAAAAGAAGAGTGTGTCACGAGAAAGGGGTAAAAGGAAGTAAATGAGACAACTGTGATATGTTTGTCTTTGTGTATATGTGTGTTGTGTGAGAAGTCTACTGATTATGGTAAGCTATTAATTAATAAAAAGGACCACTCTATTCTGTGTTTCTGTTGGTTTGGTTTTAAAACATTCAGAGCCATAGGGTGGTCCTTTCTGCATGCAGTTATATATATAGATCATTATAATCATAGGTTTTAAAGTGTTTTTATGGACTACTGACAATCAGCCCCAATTTCTTCTTATCTTGGTACATTTTCACCAGTACTTGTCTTGGATCTGATGACTTTTTACAAAGGAAAATACATTGAAGTTTTTGGCTAGGAATTAGACTCTATGTACTTTGAACATTAGAAATGTTTCAGATTCATATTGGGCTTGAAGCCCATTAGAGTTTTAAAAGGGGAAGCCTGGATAAGAATTCAGCATTTGCTTAAAGCAAATTCGGATTAGTCGGATTTCAAAATGGACCAAATGAAAAACAAAAAGGAATAGAAATCTCAAACAATAACAACATACACAGTGTAATCCCTCAAGTGTGGGTATGGAGAGGGTGTTGTGTACGCATATATTACTCCTATCTTGGAGGTAGAGAGGTTGCTTATGATAGACCCTCGGCTCAAGAAAACAACAAGAGTGAAGAAATGAAGGCAAAATACTCAACAAGGCATGACAGAACTTTCTGAAAAAGGAACAATAGTAACTACAAAAAATAATACGATTATCAAAGTACAAAGAATAATAAATAGTAACAGAAGTCGTAGAAACAAAGAACTACAAGAATTATGCTACTATTGCTAGTATAGAAGGATAAGCGAGACAACACTGAATTACTTACTAGCTTTCTACCTAAATCTATATCTCCTATATTCTTCCATCTAAGGTCATGTCCTCCATATGTACCGTATAAGCATCTCTCCCTCGTATCTTGTCTTGCCTAACTTTAATCTTCACAAAAAGTAGGCTGCAATGATTGTTCAATTAATTCAAATGTAACAATACTAAGTAGAGATTGAACTTGACCAATTCAATTCAATTCAATTTATAAGGATATTCAACAAGTCTGATATTGATCAGAAAATGCTAAAGTTCAACAATAGAAGTTTTTGCTTGGACAGCTTAAGGAACTTCTGTTTGGGGAAACATGAGTTTTTTCTCCAGAACCAAGCTTAAAGCATTTACATGATGAATCACCAATAGCTGACATTTGTACACAAAATCTTCTCAGGTTGTCATGTTCCATGAGTCCACTAAAAATATCTTGAAGGTATGAGATGTGAGACTGGACAATGAGACCAGAAACTAGGAATTCTTTGCATTTTATGCACCCAAGACAAAATCATTCTTGTATACCCCTCCACCTTGCCCTTGTGTTTACAAGGCTTTTGCGCTATGTGTCAATAGATTAAAAAATTTAGAAACCAACGCTGGACAAATCAGTTTGGATCCTATGAGGTCAAACAAAGTGCTCAGTTGGATATTCATTTTCATAACCATTGTAGTCATAATATAGCCTCTCTCCCTTTCGAATGTCTCTGTTTGCAACCAATAAAACACGGCATTCACCATCAACATCAAACCTCACACACTTCAAATTCTGTTTCTTCTTCCCAGCGCTGCATTAGAAGAAATATGTATAATTAAGAACACTCCAAAAGAAAAACCATACAGTGCATGTATAAGGCACACTTGAATTTAACACTAGCCATGTTTATGTTTAACTTGTGCATCCAGTTTTAGATTAAACTGCTTGCAATATTAAGATTTTCTGAAAGAGTTCAGTCTCATTCCTCGAGAAAGAACACAGATGCTGGACAAATTGATGATGTGTGATTGATATAATTAAGTGTCGTACAAAAAGAACCATAGGATAAGCATGAGATATCATAGTAACTTCAAAAAGCACAAAGTGTTTGATGGAAAAGAACATACGGAGTATGATTGTTTATCCCATTGATGAAGCGAGCAATATTACTGTGCTTGTCAGGACAAATGACAAGGTCTTTTGAAGGATCATTAGTAGTTAAAAGAGTCATCATGCTATCTCCATCATCAGCTTCCCGATTATTCAAGTAATCAACATCTCCAACATACTCTGTAATTATTGTCCAGTCTTTTATGATCGCATCTGCTTCAACAGTAAATCTGACAAAGCAAAAATAAATAGATAAATTAAGCATCCCATATTAAGATCACACAAAAAAAAATGATAATTTGTGAATACATTGGAAAGCAAAGTAGTGATCAAGTACATACCCCTCTTTGGGATCAAAAACAACCATGAGTGGTGGCCATTCACCCTGTTTCATCATGTTCTTGCACAACTGTAAAGTTTCTGTATCGTCTTTAGATAATACCTGGAGTTCAATAACAGAAGTCTTAAGATTTGAAAAATAGGCAATTCAAAGGATCATGCTAAGAAAGTTGGACTTTTTTTTCTAAATAATACAATGAAATAAAAAATCTTCCCACAATTTCTCCTTTTAAGGCTTTACATATCTTTTCCCCTATGGGCGTACTAAGTAGCTAGATATTATTATCTCCTTGTGAAAATTTCAAGCATCACACAGAACTCAGAAGGCATGTATCCATGTAAACCACTCCAGTGGTTATGTGGCAAACAACATAGAGGATTCCCCTCAGTCAATCAGACTATCCTGAATCTAGTCAGTTGAGGTCAGCTAAATAAATCATACGATATTCAGGGAGATTTGACCATTTCTTATCTAACAATAAGATAGTAAGATGACATCTTTAACCACTACAATGTGCCAATGCATCCTTTTTATTTTTCTTCCAATTGGAAGTTTTGATCCCGCTCAAAGTTAGATTCAGTAATAGCATGCCAGTCTAAATCTAACACATTTGGTCAGTCAAAATGTTAAAGATTATGTTCTACTTTACCTGCATTCCCTCTCGCTCGAGTGCTGCATGATTAGCTGTTCGTGGGGCCATGCCTGGCATATAGGTGAGCTCATTGCTGAAATCTGCTCCAGCTGCTAACAAGGCAGTAGCAAGAGATGTCATTTGTTCCAATCTCCGGGTAGGATCCTTAGTCGGATTGAAGGGCAATAATCTTCTTCTCTTCTTTGACACTACCAAGCTACTGCCACGTTTTCTCTTTTTCTGGCAATCTGACCAAAAAAACAACCAAAAGCAACACCCATCAGATCAAGTAATTGGAGCAAACAAATAAGATAATATCATCCTAACTATAAAGAATTTACCTTTGCCTGGACTAAACTCATTAATCGAGTTAGACGGTCTCTGAATCCGGAAAAAATCAACAATCTTTGTTTGCACAAGAGGAAATTCTGCACATTAGATAAGAACACCTTATCAATCACTAATAAATTAAGTATGAGCAAGTATTGGATACCCGATTCCTTCAAGGTTGAAATAGCCAAGACATTGCATTGCAACATGTACAAAATTAAATCTGTACTGTCATGACCATGGCATTGTAAAATCACATCTGTCTAACTTAATTTTTGTTTATGATTACTATTCCTTCTTAAAGAAACTAGTACTACTAGTACACCTTAATTCAAAACTACTTGGGATTGATAAGGTAGGAGCATAAACTGAAACATTTGGGGCTATAAAGATAGTTAATAAATCATTAGCACTGCATAAAACCATTCCCCCTAGATTAGCTGTTAATACGAATAAGAGAAACTCCATCATAGCCATTTCTGTACAATCAATGTACTCTACAGATCATCAAAACTCATCACACTTGATTTGGACCCTTCCATTCCAACACTCAATAGTTTGGGATGTTCTAACATTGGGGATTCTTGACATCTACTTATTTACAGTTTTACACACCCAAAAATAAAAGAGTTGCTTTGCTGACATTAAGTACTCAAACTACATTTGTCTATAACAATCAAACAATTAAAGATTAGGCAACCAACATCAAATTTCAATTTTTAGCAAATTTCATAAACACCCAAATACAATTCTAACACAAAAAGGTTCAAATATTAAATAAACGAATAAAAAATGAAAACCCATAAACGTACTTGTCAGATTCTTGTTATCATCGCAAGATGGGCAGAACCAGGAGCCTTTGGGCACTGAAGCCAGAATGGGTCTCAAGCAAAACAGATGAAATCCTCGGTCACATTTGTCACAAAGCAAAAGCTGAGCTGGGTATTCACCAGATCCACATTTCTCACATGAAGTATCGCTATATTCATCTTCTTCAACCATTTTCCTTGAATTCGACCTGTTCCTCAATGTTCTTCCCGGTTTTGGAGCTTCCGTCCTTCTCCGCAACACAACTGTTGTTGAAGAACCCATTATTAGCAAAAACAAATCTGAAAAAACTGAGAATGTAGATACAATCGAGGTTACTGTGAAAATGAAAACGAATTGGGGATTCAGTAGGGTCGAAATAAACGGCTAAAAGGAAACAATTTTTTCCCGCGCTATTTACTGTTCGCGGGAAAAAGGAGATTAGCGCCAAAAATGTCACGCGGGTTATAGAGATTAGATTTGAGTTGCGGCCTTTTAGGCCCATATCACGGCCCGTTACTAAAAGGTAACCTCTATAATCACCTTGGGTCGGAAGTTGGTTGTAAAGTAAAAGCAGGGTATGTGTGCGTTTGAATTCTATTTATTTTGATTGAAAGGGCATCGGCCTATCGCTCAATCTAAGAAGCTTTCCTCTCTCCTCTACGGAAGTCATCTCTTGGGTCGGGTATGTGCGCGTTTGAATTCTATTTATTTTGATTGAAAGGCGTCGGCCTATCGCTCAATCTAAGAAGTTTTCCCCTCTCCTCTACGGAAGTCATCTCTTAGGACGGAAGCTGGTTGTAAAGTAAAAATAGGGTATGTGTGCGTTTGAATTCTATTTATTTTGATTGAAAGACGTCGGCCTATCGCTCAATCTAAGAAGCTTTCCTCTCTCCTCTATGAAAATCATCTTTAAATCTATTTTAGTTCATGGGTCTATCACTATCGTCAAACCAAGAGGAGCACCTTAAAATATGTATGTAGATTTCGAAGCCAAAAGAGTCACATTTTAGGATAAAAAATGTTCAAAAGATTACTCTTAATAGAAGTTTATCGATGTGGGAGAATTATTGGAGTACCAAAAAACTTAATATTTTTTTTTTCGCAAAAAAAATCTAAGAAGATAAAAGTAATCATTTATAGAGGACTTAACTGAATTCACGTGAAAATGAATCTAGGAAATGAGAATATTAAAATTTAATTCACGTGACAAGATTTAGGGAATAGGCACTTCATCGAAATTCACGTGACAAGAGATTGTTATATCTCAAGAGTTGTGCAAGCTCACACGACTAGTGTGTCGTGCAGGCACACATGACTTAAGAGTCATTCAGTATGTTACGCCTTTAATGTCGCAACCACTATTTAAATTCATCAAGCACTTGCTAAATTCACATAAAAAAAAAATCTAGGGAATGGGCATATAAAAAATTGAGTTCACGTGAAAAGAGTCTGCCACATCTAGAAAGTTGTGCAGGCACCCACAACGTAGTAGTTATTTACTACCTCACTCATTTAATATCACAATCATTATTGAAATTCCTAAAGCACATAACTAAATTCATGTGAAGAAAAATCTAGGGAATGGACAAATCAAATTTGAATTCACGTGAAAACAGTATAACACATCAAACAAACGTGCAAGCTCACGTGTCTAGTGTGTTGTACAGACAAACACGAGATAAGGATTGTTAAGTACCTCACGCCTTTAATGCACAATCATTATTTTAATTTTAAATCACATAACTAACTTCACGTGAAAAAGAATCTAAGGAACATGAAAATAATTTTTTATATCTCGAGAATTGTGCACGCCCACATAACTAGTGTGCGTGCGACACACATGACTTAAAGGGTCGTTTAGTATGATGCACATTTAATGTTACAACCACTATTTAAATTCATAAAACACTTAACTAAATTCACGTGATAAAAATCTAGAGAACAAGCAGATAAAAAATTGAATTCACATTAAAAGAGTCTGCCACATCTGGAAAGTCGTGTAGGCACACATAACTTAACAGTTATTCGGTACCTCATGCATTTAATATCGTAATCAATATTTAAATTCATAAAACAAAAAATTAAATTCATGTGAAAAAATCTAGGGAATAGACACATCAAAATTTCAAATCACGTGAAAAGAGTATAACCTATCAAACAAATATGCAGGCTTACATGTCTAGTGTGTTATGCAGACAGACACAAGTTAGTAATGGTTAAGTACCTCACATCTTTAATGTGCAATCACTATTTAAATTCCTAAATCACATAACTAAATTCACATGAAAAAAACTTAGGAAAAGAGCATATTAAAAATTAAATTCACGTGACAAAATTCAGGGAATAGGCACTTCAACTGAATTAACGTGAAATTTTTTTGTCATATCTCGAGAGTCATGCAAGCTCACATGTCTAGTGTGTCATGGAGGCACACGTGACTTAAGAGTCAATCAATATGTTACTTCTTTAATGTTGCAATCACTTTTAAATTCATATAACACTTCACTAAATTCACATGAAAAAATATAGGGAATAGACACATAAAAAATTGAATTCACATGAAAAGAGTGTGATACATCTAGAAAGTCATGCAGGCACATTGTTTTTATTAAAAAATATCTTTAGACTAGTTTTAGAGTTGCCACTTAATTTGTAAGTAAAATTAAGAAAACTATCATTTTCAAAAGACTAAAACAAAAATCTAATGAAAACTTAAAGGGGGGTCGGGGTTCTTATTAGCATTTCGGGAAGGGTTTGAAAGAACCCGAAATGCCCGCTAATACGCGGTTATCCGGTAATTAATCATTTGGCTAAAAATTTGACTTAGCTTGAATTGCAAAATTGAACTTATTTTGTAGTTAGGACCATTTTAAGGGAGAAATAGAAAGATATTGAAATATTATTTAAGTGAAGTATTTTGTAAGCTTATTTATTTATTTATTTATTCATTTTTTAAGTCAAGTGAAAGACGAATAACTTGGTTAAGTGATTAATTCAGAATGGGTGTCTTTTGGGGATTTGAAATTTTTAACTTTAAGATTAATAATAGATAATAACGAGTAAACAAACACAACAAAGAAAGGAGGGAAAGAGATTTGGGCCCAAATATGGTTTTCTTGTCCGCCTAGGCCAGTATTTGGGCCCATTTTTGTTTTGAGGCTTTGGCCCATTTGAGTCATCTGCACCTGTCCTAAACTAACATAAAATAAAATATTGTTTGGGCCTTAGGCCCAATTTTTTCACCTGTCCTAAATTCTAGCAAGATAATAGATAAGTGGGCTTAGGCCCAAAAGTAACAAAATACAATTTTGGGAATTAAGAGTGGGCGTTAGGCCCAATCTTTTTTCAATCTTTGTGATTTACTATATGTTCTTTCAACTCCGGGAGCTGTTCATCGATTTAAGGGGCGACTGACTCGAATAAAATAGAATTGGGCCTCCGTGGCCGAGGGGAAAATACAAGGATAGAGTCCGCGAGGACCCGAGCAGATTTCACATGCAACAACAGATAAAAAAAGTTTGAAAAGAAATACAAATCTCGGCACACACACGATCCAATAATTAATTCATAAGAAAGACAAACACATAGTACAACTTGAAGACAAGAAACGTGGCTATAAGCCAAGGCACTTCTTAACATAGGATGATAATCATGTATTCAAAGAAAGAATTGACCAAGGCAACTAATTGAAATTGGGATGTGCATGCTCAATTAACAAAACTTCTTAACTAATAAACAATTAAAGGGATTAATATCAACTAAATGAGGGGTAAAGAAAAATGTCAACAGTGAACTTAAATGAATTAATTGCCGAATAGAAATTCACAGTAGCATAAGAGGCTTATGATGGAGAACTACCATTTAAACATATCTAAACATAATTCTCAACCTTCGCGATTTAACTTCAAGGAAATCAACAAGCTGCCGGGAAAACTCCTGAATTAAGAAATAATTTCAGCTCATAATTAAAGGAAAAGCGAATAAGATAACCATTTTTGAATGAAACAAGGATGAACAGGTTGACAAGCGATAAAGGAACTCAAAACATTAACCCCGAACTTTGTGCTTAACACGTGAAAATAACAGAGAAAGAAGTGACACAAAAGGAAAAGGACATAACTCATTTCATCCATAAATTCAGATCGACACTAATATTTTTACCATTTATCAAATTTATTAGGGATAAAAAATGGAGATCACACATATTCCAAATAAATATGAGAATGAAAAATCCTTTACTTAACACATTAATTAAAGAAACAATCATATGACCAAATCAGTAACTATTATAACTAACACAACTTACACATACAATAATCACCTTCACATGACAAACAAGAACACTTTTATGAGGAAGAAAGCAAGTTATGCTAACACATATTGTCACGCCCCGAGCCTACACCCTGGGCGGGACCAACACCCGAAGACCATTGCTGGCCCCAGACGAACCCTTGGCCTGACTTTCTTAACTCAGCGGAAACTTAACTCAACAGTACAACTCAATGCAATGAAAGGTTATAAAACAACCAATTGATGCATAACATGCCGAAAGGCAGTTCGAGTCTCAAAATAGAATATTTACATATATACATAGATGAGAGACTCAATTAACTGACTGACTGTCTATGAAGCCTCTAAAATACTGAGATGGATGTTGGGACAGACCCTGCAACATCCTAATAGAACAAAACTAAGAACACAAAATAATTGAGTCCTCCGGAAAGCAAGGAGGCTCACCACTGACTCTGGAGTGCTCAGCTGGATCAACGACGTGCAGGATGCTGATCTAGGGTACCTGTGTCTGCATCGTCATAAGATGCAGGCCAACTGACATCAGTACATTGAATGTACGAGTATGCGAGCTGGAAAGCTAAACCACAACTTAAGCTTGAAAGGAGTACAAGAGAACACTTACCTTGGCTCTGTTCAACTCATGAATAACTGAACTCAATATATAAAGCAATAAGACACATGCAATATATAAAGCTCGTAAAACTCTTAAAACATGACATAAAAATCATATTTATAATATCATGAAAATACCATGTTTCCTCTCAAGGTCTACTTGTGCAATGTATGAATGAAGTCCTATACCCCCATCCGTACTAAGCAGAACCCTCGAGGAACCATGCTCTTTCTACTGTGGGAGCTTCTCTAACCGACAAACCACTACTATGAATATGAGTGGTGATACAACGTTTTACCTCACGTTGCCCGAGGACCATCCTATACTTTGCCGTGATATAAGAAGCTAATGATATAATGTTTTACCTCACGTTGCCTGAGGACCATCCTATACCTGGTCTTGATATGGGAACCTAACTTTACTAAGTAGATCCACTAGCTTAACTTTACGGGTTCATCTAAAAAGTATGACCCGTTAACTCCCATGTTGGCTACATGGTTCTCATGGAGAGTTAAATTTAATATGAACTCGCATCCCCAAATCGGTGCTCGATACTACTCTCAAAATGCTTTTAGCTCATAAGTGTTTTAAACACATCTTTCTTTTAAATGAGATAATTACTTAAAATCTAGCCCAAAGGCTCACTTGGAAACGATGTTCCTTTTTCTTGAAAACTAGCCCTAAGGCTCCTTTGGAATCATAGTTCCTTTCTTACTCAAATGTAAAAACATTTAGAAACTTCTTTGGGAATACATAGTTCCCTAATTGCTTTTGAGAAATGAACTCAACTTACACTCTTGGTTTAACTTGAGTCTTGAGACTCTTTACTTAGCTTGAAACTCTAAGCTCTTTGCTTGACTTGAAACTTGAGTCTAAAAATGAAGTTAAAACGTTCAATGAAGACTCTTGAGAAGCTTGGAGGACTTGCTTGAACTTACTTCTTAACATGGCTTGACTTGACTCTAACTTCTCTTTAACTTGATACTAATTTGCCTTGAATTGAACTATGGATTCAAGGTATAGGATCACACGTATTTGGGTGAGTTCGGGATGTTTAGAAACACTTTGGGGTGTTGGAAACAACTAGGGAACATAGGTATAACACCTAGGAACATGTATGAGAAAGCATGAAAAGAAAGAGGGAACATGGCGTCCTTGGCGCTCTGCAAGGCGCGGAGCGCCAGCCCTTGAAGGTCAGAAGCCCCCTGCTGGCGCTCTGAGTGGTGCGCCGCCCCTAGGGCTGGACCTCAGAGTCCCCTTTGGGGCGCGCTGGCAAGCGCGACGCGCCAATCCCTTCCCCAGAAAACTCGACTTTTCTCCCCTTTTTCTTCAACTCTAAACCATCCTTACTTCAATGGATCTAACCCCAAACACTAAGGATCATCAATCTATCAACATACAATACATTACAACTCAAATACACAACCTAATCATGTCTCACAACCAACAATAACTTCATCAACACAACTAACAACTTCAACAACAATTCCAATCTTTTCTCAAATCATAAAATGAGCTTAGTGTGTGGGGGAAAGGATCAACCCACACAAGGAACTCACATACCTTGAAAGGGATCACCCCCGACGAAAATCCACATTGATCTTTGACGGAAACTTGTTGATCTCCTCTTCTTCTTCTCCTTCTCCTTCTTCTCTTCTTCTTCTCAAGCCCTAGATTTTTTCTCTTTTTTAAAAAATGGGACAAAATGATCCAAAGATCAGCCCTATACAACAATATAATCCCAAAAGAATTGGCTAGGGAAAAGACTAAAAGGCCCTTAATTTTCCGAACGGATTCCCTGCCAACTGCCCAACTTTCAATGGCCATAACTCGTTCATACGAACTTGGAATCAAGCAAACTCGGTGGCGTTGGAAAGATCATTCCACAAGCTTCACAACCATAACTGGAACTACTCCTAACTCATCCTGAGCTAGGAGTTATGACTGCTCAAAGTTGGCCAAAACTCACTGATTTCCACACTTAGCCAAATTCCAGATTTTTCAAATCCTTTCCAAAAATGAAAATTTTCAAATTCCAAGCCTCTTCTTAACTATTTCAAATTGTCGTATGTTACACATATTCAAGAAGACAATTAAAAGAACTAAACATGCAAAAAAATCTATGAATACACTTAGATTAATGACACCATATAAGAATATAAGGGTTCTCTTCTTATTCGAACTGAAACAAAACAAGGTAGTCGCCATTCGTGACTCCAGAATTTCCAACAGAACAAAGAGAGATAAATAACATGCCACTAATCACTCAATGCAGCATACTAGAGGCAAGCAAACACAAAGGTTATTCAAAACGAACGAAGCGAGAATCCAACCAAGCTTATACGTCTAAGATCAAATTATAAAAGGACCACAAAAACTTAGAAGGGGTCGGATTTTACCTCTTTTGCAGCAGCGGACTGGACAACAAACGAACAGGGATAGACTCTTCCACCACACGATGATTCGGTGAACTTACGTGAACAGAGAAAATGGACAAAGGCTCGAGCAGAGCTTGAAACTCTCGGCCTCTGTACCTCTGAGAGCTATTCTCAAATATTTTTGTATAAATATTTGTAGTTAATAATACCCTGTATTTTCTCTCAAATTGCAACTGATTCTATCAATATGTCCTCCAACTATTTTCTCTAACACCAAATTTCCCAACTAAAAAAATCTCCCCTTTCAACCGTGAATAAAAGCAACTATATAAAAGGGAAATAGGGTTCGGAAAAATTAGGGGGGGGAAGGGACGAAAAAATTCGAGTTCAAGGCCCATTCCAAATTTAAAATCGAAAGTCTTTCACAAATTTGGACGAACACCTTTTTTCTTGAAATTTTGACCCAGTCCGAAAGAGGAAAGAGAGACAGACGGCTGGATCAACTCCAATGTCCCTCTTGTGCTACGTGGCCTCATCTCGCTCTGGCAAGTACAAATTTGCAGATGCTTTTACGGCTGCTGCGACTGCTACGTGGAGAGAGACGTTGGACTGCTGGAATTTGTCGTCGTCCGCTGTATGTCGCTTTACTCGCTGATCTTGTGGCGTTGATGTTGGAGAATCGTGTACTACTGCTAATGGAAGTTCTGGGTTTCTTTGATTAATAGGGGAATTGGGTTGGGTCTGGTTTAAGGAGTGGGCTGGGTTGGAAATTGAAAAAGATTGTAAAATGGTGGGATGTCTTATAGGGAAAAAGGGGTGGGAATTGGAGTTGGGCCACGTGGGTTTTGGAATAGAAAGCATGGGCTGGGAATAGGAGATGGGTCGGCTGAAAATTAAAGAAAAGGGCCCAGCAATTGGTCTTTTGAATTTAAGAAATTAGCCACATCGAGTCTAATTTAGCAAATTCGACTAAACTTAAATAGGATGAATTAATGAGATTATATATAAAATAAAATTTTATGAAACACTAATTAACTCCAAATTATAAACTATTAAATAACTAAGCAAACTAACCAAATATTTAATTAAACAAAATCTTTTTAGACGATTTTTGAATATTTATAAAATGCAAAAGTATACATATATTATTTAAAATTATAAAAAGGTGACAAAAGTATTTTAAAACTAACTTGAAAAAATATTTTGAATTTTACAAAGTCAATTATTTTAAATCGTTTGAAAATCAAGGAGCTCGAAAATTAATTATTACTTGGGAGGGTCAAAATTGGGTGTCAACATCTGTCCTTCGTTTAACTTGGATTGATGAAAGAAATTCAACGGAAAATGAAATTGACGAATTCAATTTTGACCGACTACATCTTTATCCTTTCAGAAAGGGATTTTGGTACTGACTTTATGAATTATGGTCGAACTCTAGAAATGAGTTTCCTATATATCTCAGGCTATATGAAATTCAGACCACTTGTAGTTCGACTCAATCGGTTGAAAAAGAAATCTATTATGCAAGATAACCTTTGGTTATGGAGAAGTGACAAATAAGTCGAGTATGAAAAGGAGGCTTGCAACCTCTTAGCCATGAATGCGGTGCACTTCATACCCATAATTAAGAACTTACACGAGCGTAATTTCTAAAGCTCTTGGTGTGTTGTCACTCAGATTGGAAAGCTGCTTCTGGTAGAGACAAGATTTTCGGATGCGAAAATAAAATCGACAAACCTAAAAATAAAATCACATGCCTTCGNTGCAACCTCTTACACGAGCATAATTTCTAAAGCTCTTGGTGCGTTGTCACTCAGATTGGAAAGCTGCTTCTGGTAGAGACAAGATTTTCGGATGCGAAAATAAAATCGACAAACCTAAAAATAAAATCACATGCCTTCGATAGGGGTGTGGTTAGATTGTGGTGGAAGTCGCTCATCTGCTCGCGTGCTAAGAGTTTGACACTCCTCTTTGGACTATGTCCCAGTTCGCTGCTAAGAGAAATTTTCGTGTTGTGCTGCATCCTTTTTGATGTCGTCCGCACCTGTGGTTTGTTTTAAGAATTCATCCTCTTGGGATACTCTCAGAAAAGATTGAGATAAAACTCATTAGCATAAAATACATTTCAAATGGGGAGATAATGTCTTTTACTGTGTTGACATTTGATTGCTTTCCTTGGACGTTTTACGTCAGCTCCATCGGGCTTGACATATAGCAAATAAAGCTTGTGTCTCATATTTGCAATATAATCTTCAATTTACTCTTCCTTTGATGTCAAAGCAATAAAATAAGCTGATGCAATATGTTGACGGTTCTTCTGATGTCATTTTTTATGGTTCTCTTGATGTCGGTTTTACAAAGAAAAATGATGCAGTTGATGTTGATCCTTTTGTGATGGGTAAATCTCTCTTTTGATGTGCATGACTTTTCTCTTGCTATGCGTAAATCTCTTTTCCGCAATGCATGAATCTTTCTCTTGCTATGCATGGATCTCTTTCCTGCGATGTATGACTTTTATCTCTTGCTATGTATGGCTCTTTTTTCCGCGATTCATGACTTTTTTTTCTCTTGCTATGCATGACTCTTTTTCCCGTGATGCATGAATCTATTTCCCGCGATGCATGAATCTTTTCCCGTGATGCATGAATCTCTTTTCTGCGATGCATGGATCTTTTTCTGAGATGCATGAATCTCTTTCCCGCGATGCATGAGTCTCTTTCCAGCGATGCATGAATCTCTTTCCCGCGATGCATGAATCTTTTTCTGCGATGTGCGAATCTATTTCCCGCGATGCATGAATCTTTTCCCGGGATGCACTAATCTCTTTTCCGCGATGCATGAATCTCTTCTTGCAATACATGAATCTTTTGAGGACGCCGTCCCCGGTACCAAACGGAGATAATGCTTCACCGAGCAACATATGTGATCTTGTGGGGTATTTTTTGGTGGCGGTATCATCTCAATTGACAATTTAATAAAAATGACCCTCGGAGTAGTGGTATTATCTCATTTGACGATACAATATAAATTACCCTCTGGGTTGTAATATTATCATGTTTGATAATATGATCCAGAAAAACGTCTTTCAGGTATCTTTAGTTGCTGGAAAATAATAATATTGCTCTCTTCGTGGTTTTCATTTGTCCAATCTCCGAACATAGTTGCAATGTTCATTATGATCCTCGCTTTGCCGAGAATTTGAACGAAATAATACTACTCATATTTCCAATTTTTTTGTATAAGAAGCATAAAACTTTTCCTGCATCTACGAAAACATTGTTAATAGAAAATGAACTGATCTGTGTCGATATCTTCAGTTGCCTGCTCCTTATTTGACTATCTCCGGTTGAATTCTCCGATCTCTCGTTTCTTGATATATAAGACGAAACATTTTTATGCAAATAATTTAAACATGAGGGAATTTTTTTCTAAACAAATAGATTTTTAAAAGTAATGTTTGGAAAAAGGTTACTGTCAAGTGCCATGTCACGTCAAGCTTGATGAACTCCATTTGGAGTTGATGTTTCGGGATCTATCTGATTACTTGTTGGGAAGCATTCAAAGTTGCTCTAAACTCTCGACGAACCTTGCTGAAATTTTGAGGTCATCCTCAAAATTTCTGTCCCAGTTAATTGTCTTGGTGTATCTTGAACTGTTGATAAACAAATCGTGAAATTTTTGAGATCTTCTCAAAAATTCTGTCCCAGTTGCAAATTTCAAAGTAACTTCAGTATTGACTTTGTTGGAGAGATCTTCTTCTTGAAAATTTTTTAGTCCCTCTCAAAAATCCTGTCCAGTTTTTATTGTAAAGAAAAAATAAAAACCTTACGGGAAATATGACCGAGCCGTCGTGGCACCTACGTATCATGCTGAGGCAGGAATCAGGTCAAATGTAATTTCCCCCTCGGGATTAATAAAAATAAGAAATTTAAATAAGAAACTGACAGAGGCCGACATAGGCCACCACGCATCTCATTCTTGAGAACTTAGGTCGAACGTAGTTTAAATACAAGGAAAAATATTAAAGGGGGTTAAAGGGGTAATCGAGGCCGACATCGGCCCCTACATATCTCATTCTTGAGAATTCAGGTCAGACGTAGTTCATTACAAAGGGATAGAATTCTAAACAAAGCGATTACAAGCAAATAGAACGATTACAAGGAAATGACAGAAAATACAAATTGAAACTTCACACATAGTATCTCTTGACAACATCTGAATTGAAAGGTTTCGGCCATTCAGTGTCATCCATCTCTGACAGGACTAAGACACCTCCAGATAACACTTTACGAACCATGTAGGGCCCTTGCCAATTTGGTGCAAATTTCCCTTTATATTAATCCTGGTGAGGGAAAATACATTTGAGAACCAACTGACCAATCTCAAACATTCTAGCTCTTACTTTCTTATGAAAAGCACAAATCATTCTCTGTCGATACAGTTGTCCATGCCAATCCGCTTGGGAACCCATTCAACATCACTCAATTCAGATTCTTGGATGATTCTCAATGAAGGTATTTCAACTTCTGTAGGTATAACTGTTTCTGTTCCATATACTAGCAAATATGGAGTACTCCAACTGATGTCCTGACAGTCGTTCGGTAACCCAACAAAGCATATGGTAGCATCTCATGCCAACCTCTGCGNGAACCAACTGACCAATCTCAAACATTCTGGCTCTTACTTTCTTATGAAAAACACAAATCATTCTCTGTCGATACAGTTGTCCATGCCAATCTGCTTGGGAACCCATTCAACATCACTCAATTTAGATTCTTGGATGATTCTCAATGAAGGTATTTCAACTTCTGCAGGTATAACTGTTTCTGTTTCATATACTAGCAAATATGGAGTAGCTCCAACCGATGTCCTGACAGTCGTTCGGTAACCCAACAAAGCATATGGTAGCATCTCATGCCAACCTCTGCGATTATCAATCATTTTCCTAAAAATCTTCTTTATGTTCTTGTTGGCGGCTTCTACAACTCCATTCATTTGGGGACGATAAGTGGTTGAATTTCGGTGAGTAGTCTTGAATTGTTCACATATCTCTCTCATCAGATGACTGGTGAGATTCGCTCCATTATCAGTAATGATGGATTTTGGCACTCCAAACTTGCATATCAAATTGTTGCGAACAAAATCAGCTACAACCTTCTTGGTCATTGACTTATACGAAGTTGCTTCTACTCACTTGGTGAAGTAGTCAATGACAACCAAAATGAATTTGTATCCGTTAGAGGCGGCTGACTCTATTGGACCAATGACATCCATGCCCTAAGCTACAAATGGCCAAGGTAAACTCATAATATTAAGTTCGCAAAACAGCACTCAAATCAAATCACCATGCACTTGACATTTATGACATTTTTGCACAAACTTGCAACAATCATGTTCAATAGTCATCCAAAAATAACCGGCTCGAAGGATCTTCCTCGCCAAAGTGAACCCATTCATGTGAGTATCACAAACTCCGGCATGTATCTATTCTAGAAGCTTTGCAGCTTCACTAGCATCAACACATATGAGGATACCTAAATCTGGAGTCCTCCTATAAAGTATTTCCCCACTTGCAAAGAAATTGAGGGTCATACGGCGTATTGACTTCTTCTGGTTGAACGTTGCATTTTCAGGATAAGTCCTGATCTCTAAATACTTCTTGATGTCAAAATACCAAGACAAACCATCTGGTTCTGCTTCAACATGTGAACAATGGACATGCTGCTCTTTTACCTCTATATCCAAGGGATCAATATAACTTGTATCTGGATGTTTAATCATCGAGGCAATGGTGGCGAGAGCATCAGCCAACTCGTTTTGTGTCCTGGGAGTGTGTCTGAACTCAATCTTGCGGAACCTTTTGCACAACTTCTGTATATACTGCTCATACGGTGTGATCTTTGGATTCTTCACGGCCCATTTTCCTTGAACTTGATGAATCAGTAAGTCTGAGTCTCGAATAACCAGCAGCTCTTGAACATTCATGTCGATGGCCATCTTCAAACCAATGATACAAGCTTCATATTGAGCCGTGTTGTTTGTGCAATCAAATCGGAGTTGAGCCGCCATAGGATAGTGCTGACTAGATTCTGACACTAGGACTACTCTGATACCTCTTCCTTGGTGTAACATCCGACAACTTGAAATGAATATGAAGAAGCTTGAAATTGGAAGTAGTCATTTTTGGAAAAAAAATTAGAATCTGGAAATTCGGCCAAGTGTGGAAATCGGTGAGTTTTTGGCCAACTTTGAGCAGTCATAACTCCTAGCTCAGGATGATCCAGGAGTAGTTCCAGTTATGTTTGGAAAGCCCTTGGAACGATCTTTCCAACGCCACCGAGTTTGCTCGATTCCGAGTTCGTATGAGCGAGTTATGCCCTTTGAAAGTTGGGCAGTTGGCAGGGAGTCCGTCCGGAAATTTAAGGGCATTTTGGTCTTTTCACAAATCATTTCTTTTGAGGTTATATTGTTGTGTTAGGCTGATTGTGGATCATTTTTGTTCCATTTTAAAAGAGTAAGAGTTAGGGTTCTTGAGTGAAGAAGAGAGAAAGAAGAG